>NC_048276.1:27950219-28125219 GCF_009762535.1 Notolabrus celidotus
TTATACTACCATTAGACCCTAATACTACCATTATACTACCATTTTACCTTAATACTACCATTATACTACCACTACCATTTTACCTTAATACTACCATTTACTACCATTATACCTTAAAACTACCATGATACTACCATTATAATACTATTATTCAACAATTTTACAACCATTATACTACCATTATACTACCATTCTACCTTTAAACTACCATTATATAACCATTATACCACAATTATACTACCATTATTCTACCATTATACTACCATTACACCTTAATACTACCATTATACTACCATTAAACCTCAATACTAGCATTATACTAGCATTATACTACCAATTATATTACCATCATACTACCATTATACTACCATTATACTACCATTATATATACCATTATACTACCAATTATATTACCATTATACTACCATTATACTACCATTATATTACCATTATACTACCATTATATTACCATTGTACTACCATTATACTACCATTATACTACAATTATACTACCATTATGCTACCATTATACTACCATTATACTACCATTATATTACCATTATATTACCATTGTACTACCATTATACTACCATTATATTACCATTTTACTACCATTATACTACCATTATACTAACATTATACTAGCATTATATTACCTTTATACTACCATTATATCACATTATACTAACATTATACTACCATTATACTACCATTATACTAGCATTATATTACCTTTATACTACCGTTAGAGTACCATTATAGAATAGAATAGAATCTACTTTATTTATCCCTAAGGGAAATTCAGTTGTTTGGCAGATGAAGTTATAAAAAATTACAAAAAAACAAGTACTTCAGGTGTCAGTTCATCTCCCATTGGCTAGAGAGTTATGAAGCCTAATGGCTGCAGGGATGAATGATTTTCTGTATCTCTCAGTCCTGCAAGGCAGAGAGATGAGCCGTCCACTGCTGCTTTTTCTCTGGTCCACAAAGAAATATTATTATATTATTATACTACCAATATACTACCATATAATACCATTATATTACCTATTCTACCATATACTACCATTATATTACCTATTCTACCATTATATTACCTATTCTACCATGATACTACCATTACATCTATATACTACCATAATACTACTATTACTATTACCATTGCACTACCATTGTACTGTTGTACCACAATTCAGTAACTTGAACTTGTTTTTAAGTATGAACTTTGTGAAAAAAATGCCTCTCTTTCTCTCTCTCTCTCTCTTTCTCTCTCTCGGTGGTATCCATGCTATCTTTAGTTCAGTGGTATCCTGAATGAGACTTAACAACAGCTGCTGTCACACAAAAACACACGGACATACACACACACACACACACACACACACACACACACACACACACACACACACACACACACACACACACACATACAGTTGTTAACCTGTTAATTGTGTGTAAGCCTGAGGCTGATAGGTTGAGCTCTCAAAGTTTAACCCTCTGCTACCGGGGGTCAAAGTTCAAACTGCAAAATCATGTGGCTTTTTGTCAACCAATAGGAAGCTTAGATTAAGTTACCTGACCTTTGACCCCTCAGTAATAAGATAAAAGAATCTGCTGGGCTCACCTGAGAAGTTCCTTGTGGCCAACATGGTGGTGAGGATGGCTCCCTGAAGGAAAGGAAACAAGTACAGGAAGAAAGGAAACAAGGACACAAAGAAAGGAAACAGATGGAAAGTATTTAGTCATGATTCTAAATGTGTACAAACTGAATGTACGGTACTGGTGTCTGACTCTGTAGTCGATTTATCTACACATTTTAAAACGCTCTGACTGTTCACTATGGAAACTGCTTTAATTTGAATAATGATCAAACACATTGTATTTGTTTTTGATGAAATGATCAGATTTGAATGGAATAAAATGTGATCACATGTAAATTAAGCTCTTTTGGTGTTGGCTTTTTAATCCTGTAAAAACGTAAATAAGCTGCAGATTACTAGATGGATGACGGATTAGCTAATGAGCACACCTCCAATCTGATTTACAGTCATTTAAATTGAATTTAAGGCGATCTTTTCGGGCTCGCCATCTTCACACAGCACACCCTGTGGCTCCATGTTTCTGTTTGCTAGCTGTTTAACATCTCTTCTGCATCCAGAACTGCTTCCTTATGACTCCACCTCAGCTCATGAATACCCCTCCTACTATAATCATTCTATTGCACTCTACATAATCAGTTTAGTATTGGTATTAAAGCCTCATCAGCTTCAATATTTCCATGGTTACTGATGTTTCGTGATGACTTCTTCGATCATGTGACTTCAAACATGTCAGTGATGTCACACTGAATGAGACGGACACATGGACAGAGACCTACATTACACTCAAGCGACAACTTCCTGCCTCAAAATATGAAGCCCATGTGGAAGTGTTATAAACTGCAATTCATCGAGCATCCGCTTGAGGCTGGCTGCAGAAACACCGGAAACCACATAGACACCAATTCAAAAAAGACGATCTTTACAGCAGAAATAAACATGTTTACAGCCTGGTTAAAAAAAAAGGCTTGGGTCTACGTAGCTGATTTCTCTATCGGCACAAACTGAACAGGGGGTGAATTTTTTTCATAATGCAACAGTTCTGAAGGTATTAAGATAACGAGCTGTGCCCACTTAAGGACATGACTGACTTGATTTTTGGTTGAGTTCAGCAATACCAATACGGCTCCCGCCGACGATTGGCTTCAAAACAGCGCTCAGGAACAGATGGATGACGTCACGGATACTACGTCCATTATTTATACAGTCTATGGTCACACTGCAGGGTTCATATTTCATATTATCAAGACTAAAGCTCCTGTCAGAGACCTTTGCTTTGTGTTGATTTTGGTGCCCCCTGTGGACAGAGCGGTGTTTGCTGATTTTGTCCTGTTCATGTGTTATTAAAGCCTCATCCTGCTCTCTTGAAACAATGAAGGGTCTTTGCAGCTGAACCTGTGATGAAGGCTGAATCAGTGGCCTGCAGTCTGACTCCAACCCCCCCGCCACATGTTTCAGACATTCAAAATAACCATGTAAAGTGTGGCATCACAAGGGGACAGGTTGTGGATGGGTGCTACATAATCCATGGCTATCAGCAACCAGACAAAATGGCCACCAGTAAGCACACTACAGCTCCCAGCAGCCACCACTACCTGGACAGCTGCAGGTGCTTAAGAGCCTTGATTGAGGCAGGACAAAAGAGCTGGAAGTCAGACTAGGAGAGGGGAGCACACGGCTGGAAGAGAAGGCACACTGAGAACTGAGCACAGGAAAGTGACTAAAAGGAACCTTGTTTTTCGCATAACAGAGACTTAAAGTTGAATGGACTCATTTTTTTGATTACTTTCAAAAGGAACTATTTTCTCCTATGGGATGCTTTAAGTTACCATTGATACCTTGTTTGAAGAATTACCTGAGTTACCTTTTTGTTTTGTGTGATTATACCTGTGGTTGAATAAACCCCTCTTTTTTGTTGAACCTGACCTGAGACTGTTTTGGATTGATTTTACACTTTCCCACCTCGTACCGCCCTAGAAACCTCTCATGATGTCACAAAAGATATTCATTCTTCTTGTTTGTTGTTTAGGTAATAGAGAGACATTAATGTCAGTGTGTATCACAACCAGCTGAACGCTCCCCACAGAAGCTTTAATGTGATCACAGCTATAGAATGTGATCAAATCAATGGAATGAGATCAAAGCTGTAGAATAAATAAAAGCAAGGACCATAATTTACTAAATGAACATCATGCTGTGTTGAAGAAGACTAGAGATTGGGACCATAAACTCATTAGGAAAATGTTTACTGAGGGAATAAATCAGCTGAGAAGGATGACCATTTTCTCACAGACTGATAAACAATCAGAGGAATTGCACCCTGCTGGATGTCAGTGAGAATGCAGGTTTAAGATAAAGGCTACATTGACTTCATTTGTCAGGCTTATGTTTGAGTTAACCTTTGACCTCTGACCTACCTTCAGTTTCCTCCTGGCATTGAACTTCTTCAAACACTCGACCGTTTCCTGTCTGTGCATACAGGACGCCACCGTGGAGCGATGCTGGAGAAACATCATCATCATCATCATTATTTACAGTCTATAACATGTATAATAACATGGTATATGAGCGAGGAGGGGGCGGAGCCTCACAGAGATCCATGGGTGTTTAAGTGCCTCGGCTGCTGTGATCCGTTTGGATGGATTGATGGTCAACATCTTATTGATGAGATCTTTGGCTTCAGGAGTCACTGTATCCCACTCAGGAGAGGGAAACTAAGGAGGAGGAGGAGCAGGAGGAAGAGGAGGGGGGAAACGAGGAGGAGGAGGAAAACAGCCAACAGCAGGGGTCAGGAGAGAACACAAGTCAAAGGGATTTTATAAAGAACTTCAGTAAAAATACGAGAAGCATCTTAGCCCCGCCCCTAAGACCCTTGCTGACCAATGACTGAGCTCTGTACTAAACTACAGCTGATGGTGATGACCTGTAGGGTCATGTGACCTACATCATAAGCTCCAGCTTTGATCTGCTGGTAGAGACGATGTTGATCTTCATCCCAGAACGGAGGGTAACCAACCAGCAGGATGTAGAGAATCACACCTGAGAAAGGAGACAGGTACACATGAGCGGACAGGGAACAAAGAAACAAGGAAACAAGGAAACTGAGAGAAGAATGAAGAAGACGAGAGGAGAAGGGAATCTGACCACAGGCCCAGAGGTCAACTGCTTTCCCGTATGGATCCTTCCTCAAAACTTCCGGAGAGAGATAACCAGGAGTCCCTGCGAAGCCTGAGGACACGAAGAAACCAAACAATCAAGCAGATAACATCAATAGCACTCACAGACTAACACTACAGTTATACTACAGTTATTCTACAGTAATACTACAGTGATACTACAGTGATACTACAGTGATACTATGGTAATATTACATTAACATGACAATGTAACTCTACAGTAATACTACAGTATAATATTACAGTAATACTACAGTATAATATTACAGTAACACGAAAATATAACACTACAGTAAAACTACAGTAGTACTACAGAAATAATACAGTAAAACCACAGTATAACTACAGTAAAATACTACAGTATAACACTACAGTAATACTACAGTAAAACAACAGTGATACTACAGTGATACTATGGTAATATTACATTAACATGACAATATAACTCTACAGTAATACTACAGTAATAATATAGTAACACCACAGTATAACACTACAGTGATACTACAGTATAACACTACAGTAAAATACTACAATATAACAATAGAGTAATACTACGGTATAACACTACTGTAATAATACTACAGTATAAAATCAAGAAAACACTACAGTTTAATACTACAGTACAACATCAATTTAACACTACAGTAATACTACAGTATAGTACTACAGTTTAATACTATAGTATTAGTATCTGTCGTACCAAACCAGGCCTGCTGGTCTCCCTCCACCTCAATGGCCAGCCCAAAGTCAGCCAGTTTGACGGCCGCTCCTTTAGACTTTGAGGCTAGCAGCAGGTTCTCTGGCTGGAAACACAGAGGACATGATAAAATGCTAACATGTTAACTCCACCTTCTGATTTCTACAGAGAATGATGACATGCTAACAGACAACAGCAAGTTCTCTAGCTGAAAACACTTAAGAGAAGCTAACATGCTAATTCTGACCACTTAATTACAGAGGTTAAGCTCACATGCTAAATCTACCTCTTGTTTACACGGATGATGCTAGCTATGATCATAGGCCCTTTAAATGGAAGCCAACAGCAGCAAGTTCTCTGACCCGGAGACACAGAGGTCATGCTAACATATAAACTCTGTTAGCATAACATGCTAACCATAGCTTACGTGCTAACCGGACTGTAATGAGTCAGACTGAGAGTCAGGCGAGAAAGTCAATCACAGACATCTGCACAAACACAATGTTTACAGGCCTCATGGTAGAACACAGGTACCTTTAGGTCTCGGTGGACCACACCCATCTGGTGACAGTGAAGCACCGCCTCCAGGATCTGCTGAATACAGTGACTGTGGACACAGAGGTTAGAGGTCACATGCCTCTGATGTGAAGATGAAGTGATGAGTTCATGTTCAGACTCAGAGTTTACAGAGAAAACATCAAACTGATCCAGGATCAGAGGAACAGCTGATTAAACTGAAGAATGTGTGTATGTGTGTGTGTGTGTGTGTGTGTGTGTGTGTGTGTGTGTGTGTGTGTGTGTGTTTTTGTGTGTGTGTGTGTGTGTGTGTGTGTGTGTGTGTGTGTGTGTGTGTGTGTGTGTGTGTTTACCTGGCGTCAGCTTCACTGTAATATTCTCTGGCTACAATATCTTCAAATAGCTCTCCACCTGTTACCCTGCAGACGGTAAACAGCAGCACGTCATCAGTGTTCGATTAAAAACAGCAGAGTTCAGAGAAAACTCAAAAACAGTAAAGAACGAATCCTGACTTTAAACTCAACATGAAGAGCAAACAACGTACAGCTGTACGCCAGAGTATAAGAGCCACGTTACAGAAGAAACTAACTAAGATTTACAGGAAAAGAGTCTTAACTTTACAGAAGTAGTTGTACATTTATGAGATTAAAGACGTGTATAAAAATAACTTCATAAACTTACATCGATTAAGTCTTAACTTTATCTGAACAGAGCCGTACGTTTACAGGAATAAAGCCACACATTTGTCAATGAGTCAGCTTTACTGAACTCATTATAATATAAACATGATGTAATGTGACAGGTCCAGTGATTCATGTTTTAATAAGACTGTAAACACTTGAATCCTGTCTTATAGGCCTACATATAATAGAATATAACACACCTGTATCACAATCAACTAAAGGAACAAAGGACTCACAGGTCAAAGATGAGGTAATGATGAGCCTCCTCTGAAATACTGTCATGGAGCCGAACTGAAAGAGAGAAAGAGAGAGAAAAAGAAAGAGAAAAGAAGAAAGCGAGAGAGAAATGATGAGATTAAAATTTCTATAAACAGGTCATTTTTGCTCCACCACATCAATGATCAAACTGCTGTTATTGACTTCTTTATCAAATCTTTTTGTTTGAAACTAAAGTAATATGTTGAGATCAGCCCATGTCCAGCAGATAAAGACTTTCTGGCCTGCATGTTAACCCTGAGTCTCTCCTTCTTTGAGCAGGAATCCAAACCCTGGAGCAGACTCAGCCTCGCAGTAAGCCTCACTGCACTTCACACCTAAGTGCTAACGTCCATCCAGTGGAGTGGACCACAGGGAGCCCCTGTTACACCCAGAGCAGGATATAAATATCAGAGCACACTACTCCCCCTCGCCTCAAGCTTTAGACTGCTGGTGGAGGAACTGCATGCTCCGAAGGTTTTCCCTTTCCTCATTTTCCACGGCACCTTTGAGAGTTCATGCACCCAGCCAGCACCCCGCTGGTCAGCGTACATTTTTCTTCTTTCCTATCGGACTTTGACGACCTCCAAAAGTAAAGCCAAAACATTCAGAGCTAGCTATTATCAGAGAAGAGGAGGAGTGGTGAGAGGAAACATAACAAACACTAACACAAGAGTCATTGGACCTATTAATATGTATTTATTCTCTCTGTACTATACAGTGTGTATCAGTACTGATACTGCAGTGCTTATCAGTGAGTATTAGTATCGTTACTGTAGTACTTCACAATGTGTAATAGTACTGTTAGAATGTATGCCAACTGAGTAACACTTTATATTAACTACACACTTTTAAGCATTAATTAAGCATCAATTAATACTTAACTCATCATCTGTAAAGCATTGTTCATACATTAATACTCATTTATATATCATGTACAAACACAATTATAAATGTTTTATTATTCATGAATATGACTCTCTATAATGTGTTAACTAACTCTTTATTCATACTATATAAATTATGGATTCACCAAATACAAATGAGCTATTATGGTCATTATAAACCAGTTATAAACACATTTACAGGTTATGATCGTAACATTTAGTAAGGGTTAGTGAACACCTTATTACATAGCAAATTATGATTAATCAAGGTAGTCACAAAGGACTTATAAGCTGCTTGTTCATGGTTTTGCGAGCTGATCAAAAGTGAGGACTTTTTATGCTTTACAAAGAATTCATTAATGAGATTTAAGACCAGCAGCACCTTAAAACACAGAATCCAAGTCATTGATCAGTTTTGCAGCTGCGTTTTAACTTGTGTTTACAAATGGTTTTATACAGCCAGCATTTAAATGTTACTGTGTCTTTTTATATATTTGATATGTCATATTTTATTTGAGTTTTTCCACTGTGAGCACTTTAAGTTTGAGATATTTTCTTTTTCAGTTGCAGAGTATTTTAAGTTCATATGAAGAGTTATTTTGATAAACGCGGTTTTATACAGAGGTTGTTTCCTTTTAATAAACACAAGTTTAAGTCCATGTGTTGTGTCTATTTCCTTATTCTGTTGAATCAATATATGTGACTTCTGTGTTTTAAGGTGCTGCTGGTCTTAAATCTCATTAATGAATGCTTTGTAAACCATAAAAAGTCCTCACTTTTGATCAGCTCACAAAACCATGAACAAGCAGCTTATAAGTCCTTTGTGACTACCTTGATTAATCATAATTTGCTATGTAATAAGGTGTTCACTACCCCTTACTAAATGGTAGAATCATAACCTGTAAATGTGTTTATAACTGGTTTATAATGACCATAATAGCTCATTTGTAATTGGTGAATCCATAATTTATAAAGTATGAACAAAGAGTTAGTTAACACATTATAGAGTCATATTCATGAACAATAAAACATTTATAACTGTTTGTACATGATACATAAATGAGTATTAATGTATGAACAATGCTTTACAGATGATGAGTTAAGTATTAATTGATGCTTAATTAATGCTTAACTAATGCTTAAAAGTGTGTGATCATTTATAATGTTAATGCAGTATGTTACAGTGTGTTTTAGAACTGTTACTTCAGTACTTAACAGTGTGTAGTTATAATGTTACTACAGTACTTTTATAGTGTCTATCAGTACTTGTACTGCAGTACTTTACAGTGTGAGGTAGTACTGTTACTGAAGTACTTTACAGTGTGTATCAGTACTTGTACTGCAGGACTTTACAGTGTGTATCAACAATGTTACTGCAGTACTTACAGTGTGTATCAACAATGTTACTGCAGTACTTTACTGTGTGTATGAACAATGTTACTGCAGTACTTTACAGTGTGTACGAACAATGTTACTGCAGTACTTTACAGTGTGTATTAGTACTGTTAGCTCAGTACTTTACAATGTGTATTAACAATATTACTGCCGTACTTTACAGTGTGTATCAGTACTTGTACTGCAGTACTTTACAGTGTTTTGTTGTACTGTTACTGCAGCAGTGGCTGTGAATAATGGATGCAGTCAGGGTGATGACTGTCATGATAACGATAAGTCGTCGGAGTGTCTGTTTCTGCTCTCTGCATAGATTGTATAATAGGATATATAACAAGAGGAAAGAGGCTGCTGCCCACACTAACACACACACACAGACATTAACACTCATTCACACACACACACACACACACACACACACACACACACACACACACACACACACCCACACACACCCACACGTATACACACACACAAACACACGTACACACACACACGGCAGAGCCTACTGCTGCACTGTGTGGGAGTGTTTCAAGAGAAAAAATCTGATTATTTCTTTCTGAGTGCTTTCACACAGGTATGAGAGAGAGAGAGAGAGTGTGTGTGTGTGTGTGTGTGTGTAGGAGGAGGAGAGAGGGTTTTGATGCCTTCACCTAAGGACACTGTATCCTAGCAACACACACACACACACACACACACACACACCACACACACACACACACACACACACACATACACACACATACACACACACACACACACACAACACACACACACACACACACACACACACATACACACAGTTATGTAACACTCCTCAGTATCTGTGGAGCATCACCTGCCCACACAGCGCTCTGATTGGAGGCTGGGCTCAGCTGCTGGCTTTTGGTTGGCTGCCTGATCCACATGAGGTCATATTTGAACACCTGACTGACTCTGGATCAGTGTGTTTGAGTTTTGATAAAGTAAAGTTAGTTAAGGATCAGATGTTCAGTCTGAGGAAACACAGATGATTTTATACTCCTGTGGGGCTTTTATTATGAAATATAACTGGAAGTACCCAAGCAGAGACACGTTTTTGTTAGGACTTTGGATGGCTTCATTTGTATAGACTGTATTTATACATTTTAAAGGTATATACATATCCTGGGACATATACCACAGTATTTAACAGTGAAGTGAGATTACTTTACCAGAAGTTAAAAATATAAATTTCACAATAAAATGATCATTATTACATTATTTGGTAGTTTAATTCAAAGACCAGGATTTAATCTCTGTTCACAGACTATCTATAGTCTGAGAGGTGTTCTGGTTAAAAGTACATTTACAGTAATATCGACCAATCAGGTGTCAGCAGGCTTTGGTGTCTGCAGGAAGAACAGTCAGTGTGGAGAGCAACAGCAGGTGTTCTAGAATTCTGAGATCATAGACAGAATTCTAGGACAGTTCTGTCTTTGATCTCAGAATTCCGAGAAAAAAATCAAACATTCTGTGAAGACAGTCAGAGCTAAAAGAAAACCCATCAGTGTCTCTAATCCTCTTTCATAGACCTCCATTTAAAAAAGAAACGTCGGAAAAGTAGTTCTCTTGACTTTTGACTAATCTGCATCATGATGTTATTTCATCAAACCTAAGACCTGTTAATTACAAGAAAATCACAAGAACATAATTTCTGTTTCAGGTTCATACCACTGAAGGAAGCCAGAGTGAAGCCCCTGTGGAACTTGATGTTTACATTGAAACTGAGACTTAACACAAACAGATCGTCATCAATAAGTAACAACATCTCTATAGAACAACATCTCCACCGAAATCTGAGAGATGGTGTTTCTCTTCCTGTGTTTTCAGAGTTCAAAGAAACACTGGAGCAGTGAATTATTCATTCAGGTGCTCTCCTCTCTACCTGCCCTCTCATGTGTCTCTCTGTCGACATGAAACACTCTGAGCTCTGAAACACTGAAGCGACTGATCCTTCACCAACAGCCAGGTGAAAACCGTCTCAGGTAAGAATGAATGAAAGACTCTGAGGCAGGAGACGACACGCAGATCTGCAGCTTCATTATGGATCTAAAGACAGGTGTAGTCAAACAGCTGACTGATAAAGGTCAGCGCTGTGACTGAAATCATGAAGTCAATTGCTTCATTACCTGCTGCTGACAAACTCTCAGAGCTGCATCCTGACAGATCACAGAGCATTCAGCCTGTTCTGCGTCCACTTAAAGCATGACTCAGTTTGATCCTTTCAGCTGCACAAAATAAAACCCTGCTGCCTTCACATTCTGCCCACAGGCTTCATCTGCACTGAGCCAACACGTCTCTGCTTCACAGAGAGCCTCAAACTGCAGATACTCAGGTGTTCACAGCACAGAGGGAGACGACAGTGACACAGACAGAGCTGATGCGAAGAGATGACTTACATGCCAAAATGAATGCTGTTAGGCATGGTTTACTTTGAAACATTAAAGAAAGAGAAGCTGCAATGTGCACAAACTAATGTACCCGCTTTCATTTTTTAAAACAAGCTGAAACTTCAAACTTTCTGAGATGTCATCAGAACTCCAGAACATTAATACTCCAACATTACAATAAAAAATATATCTATGCCTTCCAAACTTTCTTTTTTAACCTTTAACTTATTTTCAGTACATCTTACTTAAAAACATAACTTGAAAATACTAAAACAACTTGGAAGCTTTTAAAAAGGCCGTGAACTCAGTCCTGAAGAATCTCTCTGAGGTGACTGTTGAGCTTCAGAAGCAGCTGTTTTAACAGCATGCTACCTTACTGCTCTTATAGTTACTTTAGATTACTTTCCAACATTTCTAACATGCTTTTAAGATTTTATGTTAACTAGTATGATCATCAGCTTACCTAACTGATAACTCACCATGACATGCTTTTAGATTTAATATTACCCTGTATGATCCTTAGCTTACCCAACTGATAACTCACCATGACATGCTTTTAAGATTTAATATTAACCAGTTTGACCCTTAGCTTACCTAACTGATAACTCACCATGACATGTTTTTAAGATTTAATTGTTCTATAAGCTCAAGATTTCCACCGTATAGACAAAGTAAGCAGCGCATAATGTGACTGTTTCTCCTCGTCATTTAGAAGTTATGAGAGAGTCTGGATGTTGGGTACAGGGTAAACATGTTCCTCCAAAGGGGACGCAGGTATTACGCAGCCTCTCTCCCCAGCTGTAGGTGGAGGAGGGGGCGGAGCTACTTCTCCGTTCATTCAGTGTTGAGGCTATTTATAGCTCTGGATCAGAAGGAGCTGCGTGAGAGATCGGCTGAGTATAAAACATATAAAATGTAGAAAAAAAGGAACGGTAAAAGTAGCGACTGGACAGCCCAATGTAACGAAGTAAAAGTACATATATTTTAACACAAATGTACTTGAGTAGGAGGTCATAATTCAAACATGACGCTAATACACTCTGAGGCATGAAAGTCTGTCAGGCTGAGGTTCTTCTTAAGCTCCTTAGAAATAATCAAACCAAACCCTGCTCAAAAAACAGCTTTTTAAAGGTGTGTGTTTGTCCTCTCACAGACAGACCTGATCAATCCTAATCATGCAGACGCTAATCAGCATCCTGGCATAGTGATGTCCGCATCCTTCAGATCACAGTAACATCTCTGTATCTGGGCTTCTTAGCGGTGAGACAGCTTTCTGTGAGAGATGATCAGAAACCTGTTTTCACCACTGCATCTCGCCCTGCTCGTTGTTTGGATGTTTTTCAGTCAGGATTTGGATCACAGCTCCCACACTGTTCCTGTCCAGCTCTGTAATGACTCAAACACTGAACAGCTTCAGTCAGGTGTTTTTCTGGAAGGTGTCATGAGATTACTTTGTCTGGCACTCAGTTTGTTTGGTGCTAATGCTAGCTGCGGCTCCTGCTGCTTCGTATTTCTCTTCAATCCATCTTCGTAGCGAAGACGACTTTTCAGGGCAACTTAAAGATTCCTTCAATCAGGACCATTCTAAGGAATGTATTATTTACATGCAATAAGTTATATTTGGTGGTATGGCTCTATTCAGGAGCTCCCTGCCCTTCCATGTGTCAATGTGGAATGCCAAAGCCTGAAGAGGGGAGAGCACATCTCCCCTCTCTTTCAGGTGCATACATGGAAAGCCGATGCAGGGAGAGCAGCAGTGAAGACAGAACAGAGTGAGCATCAGTGAAAATACATATGGCACTAGTAAATCAGACATAGCAGAAAGGAGGAGCTGGAATTGGGGAAGAGGTTTGAAGAGGAGGCAGGAAGAGAAGGCAGGTTGAAGCACTTTAAATAGAACGGACCATTCAGCTCTTTGCTGATTGGATGTGTAAGTGATCAGCTGAGTTTATTAGTTAGCTTTAGCATGAAGATCAGCAGGAATAATAGTACTTTCAGTAACATGAGTGGTATTAATACAGCAGTCAGAACAAACAAAGGTACCTGCTCTGGATGAGTTACCTGTAACATGGAGCCAGGGGCGTCATAGTGGGGGGGGAAAAGTTGGATTAACTACCTAAGGGCCCAAGTGGGGAGGGGGGCCCTTAATAGGCCTGAAATGAAATGTGTTTTCTATACGCTTTCCTTTTGTTTTGTTATAAACTGCAATAAATAACTAAAATTGTCTGAATAAATAAACATACATTCAGAATTCCTTTCTGGAAAAAAGGGGAGTCTCTTCCTGTCAACTAGATTGATCGGCTCTATGAGATGCGCATCTCATGCCTAAAGTGGGGAATTGTCATATTTCCATAGCATCAAGTGTGGCTGAAACTGATTGAAAGTAAACTGTAGGTTTTTAGAGTTTTATTTTACTTCATGAGGTCAAATTATAACAAATAATGCCCCCTTTTTGTTATTCAACAAGTCAATTGGCTTCAAATAATCTTGCTTAAAGACGTGGACAGTCTGAAGTGTCAATATTGTGCAGTTAAGTTACAGAAATAGTAAAAAAAAAAAATATATGTGTATATATATGTAGCTTAGATTTGAGTCAGTTAACCAGGATAGTTTTAGCATATTTTTTTTAATGCAAATAAACCAGTATTATAGCAGCAATGTTATATTTTGTAGGGTTGGCTGTGGTGATGTGGCCCACTGAGATAGCTTTTCAGGGGGCCCAGAATTCCTGGTGACGCCCCGGCATTTATCACACTCACACTGTGGAACTCACCGATGTTAGGGTGCTTCAGTAGACGACAGATTCGAGCTTCACGGTCCAACTTCTGATGATCTGTAAACACACACGCACAAACACACACACACAAACATTGATCAGTGATCAGGTATCGATACAAAGTTGGAGGGTCTGATATCGACCAATCACAGTTCAGAAAGCTTTAAGCTCTGCTGTCTGATTGGTTATCTCAATCTATGTGGGGGCTTCACACATCAGAGAGCTGCTGCTAATGTTAGCACACATGCTTAGCTAGCTGGGGTTACTTAAATTCCTGTGAGCAGCATTCAGCTGGTTAACAGAGAAGACTGTTAACCTGACATGATCATTGCGGTGAGGGGGCGGGGTCGACTGGACAGAGGAAACAGCCGGGAGGTTAAGAATCAGCAGGTGGAGGTTTCTGTCAGAACAGAATCAGCAGAGTGCACCGGGGGCACCACAATCAACACAGGCAGACAGGTCCTCACAGGAGCTTTGATGTTTTAAACGTCATGTGAATTATGAAGGTGATTCTTCAGGGGGCGTGGCCTAACAGAGGCAGCACTAGGTCTACCCCTGACTCTCATCTCTCAGGCTGCACAGAATGAGACACATTATTATGAAAGTATCTGGGGCTGTATGCAGACTGACAGGATATACCTGCAGACAGTCGCAGGCTAAAAAGGAAAACAAGATTCACATGAAACTGAAGAACTGAGACACACACACACACGCACGCACGCACGCACGCACGCACGCACGCACGCACGCACGCACGCACGCACGCACGCACACTTATACACACACACATACACACGCACAAACTCACAGACGAGCGGAGAGCTCTGATGACATCATCATCACCATCATCAGGAGCTCTATGTGGTCATGTGACCTGTCAATTAGCTCCAGTGGACATATAGCTCTGTCATTAGGGGACAGCTGGGTCTGCAGTCAATCTGTAACATAGCAATCGGACACCAAAGATGGCATAAACTGTTTTCAATGTTAGTGTCCTCAACAACAATCAACACCAGAATCATATGACATCGTCAATCTGACACACCTGTCAGTCAGGACTCTAACACACCTGTCATTCAGAACTCTATCACACCTGTCATTCATGATGTCATCAGGACTCTATCACACCTGTCAGTCAGGACTCTAACACACCTGTCATTCAGGACTCTATCACACCTGTCAGTCAGGACTCTAACACACCTGTCATTCAGGACTCTATCACACCTGTCAGTCAGGACTCTAACACACCTGTCATTCAGGACTCTATCACACCTGTCATTCAGGACTCTAACACACCTGTTAGTCAGGACTCTAACACACCTGTCAGTCAGGACTCTAACACCTGTCATTCAGGACTCTAACACACCTGTCATTCAGGACTCTATCACACCTGTCAGTCAGGACTCTAACACACCTGTCATTCAGGACTCTATCACACCTGTCAGTCAGGACTCTAACACACCTGTCATTCAGGACTCTAACACACCTGTCATTCAGGACTCTATCACACCTGTCAGTCAGGACTCTAACACACCTGTCATTCAGGACTCTATCACACCTGTCATTCAGGACTCTAACACACCTGTCAGTCAGGACTCTAACACACCTGTCAGTCAGGACTCTAACACACCTGTCATTCAGGACTCTAACACACCTGTCATTCAGGACTCTATCACAACCTGTCAGTCAGGACTCTAACACCACCTGTCATTCAGGACTCTATCACACCTGTCATTCAGGACTCTATCACACCTGTCAGTCAGGACTCTAACACACCTATCAGTCAGGACTCTAACACACCTATCAGTCAGGACTCTAACACCACCTGTCAGTCAGGACTCTATCACACCTGTCAGTCAGGACTCTAACACACCTATCAGTCAGGACTCTACACACACTGTCAGTCAGGACTCTATCACACCTGTCAGTCAGACTCTAACACACCTATCAGTCAGGACTCTAACACACCTATCAGTCAGACTCTAACACACCTATCAGTCAGGACTCTAACACACCTGTCAGTCAGGACTCTAACACACCTGTCAGTCAGGACTCTAACACACCTATCGGTTAGGACACTTTTACACCTATAATTTAGGACTCTAACACACCTGTCCTTCTGGACTCCGTTATATATCTGAAGCAGATTTCTATGACATTAAAAAAACTTAATTATAAACTATCCCACAGATCAACCACTGATGTACCTGAGGTGACCTCATCATAATGAACATGAGCACAGAGTGAGGCAGACCTCTCTGGGAGGATAATTATTATAAAAAACATGATTATGTAACAGTGCTGAACACTTTACTGACTGCAATGATGTCATTCACACACACACACACACCACACACACACACACACACACACACACACACACACACACACCACACCACACTGTCTTCTTTGTCAACTTTCTAAGGTGTTGCTAAGCAACCAAAGGAATTCTCAGATTCTGAAAACCAGTACAGAAAAAATCAATGAAACAAACAGAGAGCTCGTGTGTGTATGCGTATGTGCGCGTGTGTGTGTGTGTGTGTGTGTGTGTGTGTATGTGTGTGTGTGTGTGTGTGTGTGTGTTCTATTAATATGATTGACAAGTGAGGATCACGCTCAGAGTGAATGTGTCCAACCTGCTCATGTGGAGAGGGTTAGAGGACAGATACACACAGACACAGACACACAGGACACCACAGACACACAGACACACTGACACCACCGACACACAGACACACAGACACACCGACACACCGACCACACCGACAAACAGACACACAGACACAACACACAACAGGATGCATCTGCATCAGTAGCAGCTGTTCATGGTGTAGTTTCTGAATGAAATCGAGGGGTTACTAAACGTCTGCATGCTACAGTCCGATCACTTTGAGATGTTCTCTGAAGTTATGTAACTCGTTTTAGTTAGAAGTTGTACTGACGGAGGCTAAGCGAAGAAACCACCACCTGTGAAAAAGAGAGAGGGACGACTGCGTCTACAATCAACAAACTGCTGTCTCACTCCAGCTGCTGATGATCAGAGGATTCATCTGCGGACATCATGCTGTTTATAAAATCTTCTCACGTTCAGGTCATCATCTCTGAATCCTCAGACTCGCTGAGCTGCTGATGTCTGACGCCTCGTATTGATTCTGGCGCCCCCTCTCGATGAAGCTGGTAGTGTTTGTTTGAGATGAAGACTACGTTTCCCATGATCAGGATCACCCTCTGTGGTAAAGATGTGTCTCTTCTTTTAATCCTACTTCTCTCTGTTGATCTTTTATCATGATGCAAAGTGATGAGGTTGAGTGTTGATCTGTAGTCACGTCAGATTATTAACTGTAACGTAACAATGACTAAACTTTGTAAACTCTGATTTATTATCGTTAGTTAGCTTACAGATGGTGAGCAGACGTACCGGTTTAATGTTACCAGTCACAGCCCTGGTGTTATGTTGTGAGCTACGGTTTCCCAATAAATGTCTGAATGACGCAAATATGTAAACGGTTTAACTCTTTAGTCCTCAGAGAGCTTACTTCTCTCTGAAAAGCTTGGAACTAAGATGCTTCATGGGGACGGTCAGACATCCACCTGAACACAGGGCTAACATTCAGAGATTTAAAGATACATAAATAAATAATTTAGAGATGAACATGTAGATGTTACATACCTGTCTGTCCTCTGATTCACCAGGTAAGTCCTGTGGTGATCAGGACCCACAGGTTGGGAAGCCACTGTCACAGGTGTCCTGTCTGCTTACTTTCACATACCTTTAGCATGTTTTTAAACTAGCATCAGAAATGTTGAACCTTTGAGAAGCTCCCTTACCTTACTTCCCCTGCACTGATTAATGAACTCCAAACAAGTCTGTCGTGACTTCACCTGACCTCACCTGACCTCACCTGACCTCACCTGACCTCACCTGACCTCACCTGACCAATGTTTCATTCCCAGTGTTCATTGAGTGCTCTTTCAGGTCCTCACCTCTGGCTGACAGCTTCTTGGTGTTGATGATCTTGGCTGCATACTCTTGACCCGACAGCACCTTCACACAGCGCCGCACCACTGAAAATGCTCCCCTGGAAACACAGCAGGAGTCCATTTACAAGATACATGACAAACAAGATATCTTGGCTTTTCATCACCAGATACTGTGGATATATTAGAACAAGATACTTCCCCTCACTGAAGGATGTTTCACAGCAGATTTTACTTCTTAGAACAAGATACTCTTCCCACAAAACAAGATGATATCTTGTACAAATACAACAAGATCATTTTCGTTTAATCGTTAATTATCTTTGATTCACTTTAATGAGAACATTAATGATTTGAAAACGACTGCAATTTAACTTCTTCTACCTTCAGTTCTTTACCGTCGTCATTTTCACGTCACCTGACTTCACGTCTTCTGTTAAAAGTGAAGTCATGTAATGTTGAAACTCACCACTATGTGGTACCAGTGAGCCACTGGCTGACCTGCAATTCATATATATATACAATATATATATATATATATATATATATATATATATATATATATAATAGATAGATAGATAGATAGATAGATAGATAGATAGATAGATAGATAGATAGATAGATAGATAGATAGATGATAGATAGATAATACATGTTATATATGTTTGGATTAAATCTGTCACTGGACCTAGATGATGGGGACCCTTTCAGCTTGGGGGGGGGGGGGGGGGGGATTTGAATAACACTGTTTGTGCCACTACCACTTATCATAATTATAATTATAATATCATCTGTGTTGTTAACATGACACTGCTGCTAATGCTGCTACTAATGCTTCTAATGCTAATACTGCTGCTAACTCTAATAATAGTACAAACAATACCAATGTTTTAACTGTTGATAATAATATTTCCACTGCTCTAAAAACTACCAGTGTGACTCTCTCTACTGCTATTGCTAGTTACTTCTCTTTATTAGCTTACTTTTAGCACAGCTGCTATTGCCTAACCCCAATTATACTACAGCTGTTATCACCTCTGCCTATGCTACCAATTTTAAAACTTCTGCTAATGCTAGTAATGCTAACACTTCTGCTAATGCTAGTAATGCTAACACTTCTGCTAGCACTAGTAATGCTAACACTTCTGCTAATGCTAGTAATGCTAACACTTCTGCTAATGCTATGTTAACACTTGCACAGACATTGAGTTGCTTTTGTTTCAACCACATGGTCAGAATTTCATTCAGACACATTAGTCCACCGCAGCGATGTTTTTGGTTCATTTAGTAGAACTATAACTTCAGAAATTTAACTTTTGACCTCTACAACTTTAACTTCTGGCTCTGCTGTGACTTGGTTTGACATCCTGCTGTAAAAGCTTATAATATTACTGGTATTACAGGTTATACTGGCCTTGATGATGTCACAATGATGTCATCAAGCTACAAATTAGAGGCGTACTTTAAGGTTCAGGTGGCTTCAGGACACCCCTAATGAAAGGTAAACCCATTATGGCACGGGTGCATTGTGGGAAAAATCTGATTGAGTGTTTTTGGACGAAAACATCAGGATCATTTGAATCTGCAGCTCAGATTGGATGATCAGTGACAGAATATGATTGCTATTGATGATAATTTTTGTATATTGATGATAAATTATTATTATTGATGATAAAATAAAGAAAAGCATTTTATTTCCTCCTGATCTCTGAGTCATCTCTGAAACATTTTCTACAGAAAGATTTCTGCGTCTGTGTTTCTTATGAAAGCTGAATTCTGCCACCCACCATCACATTATGTAAGAGACCTGGCATTATGTGTGTGTGTGTGTGTGTGTGCGTGTGTGTGTGTGTCTGTGCGTGCGTGCGTGCGTGCGTGCGTGCGTGCGTGCGTGCGTGTGTGTGTGTGGGCGATGAGTGGGATGGGGTCATAAAGGTGATACACTCATCCCTCCATCCCTTCATCCTCTATCTATCTATCTGATGGAGACTGATCACATTCACAATCAATAAATCTCTTTTTATATGAATGAACACATAATGTTAAATCAACAGGTGGCGTTATTATACATGTGTTTAAGTATGAATATTATGATAATATATTATATAAGGTGTTATATGAAGTGACTTCTTAACTAGTTTCATATACATAGTATTCTATAAGTTTATACAAAACAAAGACTCAATTCATTAGAAATAATCACCTGCTTTTAAATAATGAAATAAAATAAGAAATAAAAATGCGATAAAAATTAGTAGTAAATATATATATAATGAATTTAATGAAACATTTCCTGATGGAAAAATTCTAATTAAATAGGAATTAATTATTCCAAATTCAAAGATTTTTAAGATAAATTAAAAACAGAATATTTAGATAAAGATAATTTATGTGAACTAAAACTTTTTTTTAACAATATACATGATACAAACTAAAGGTATATAAAAAATTTTTAAATCAGATCAGAAAATGTAATATTCATCAGAATTTTTAAACCGCTGACATATTATATGATATGTATAATCTGATATAATTAAAGTATACATTTAATTAACAACACAATAAATACATTATTATTATTAATAGTAGTAGTAGTAGTATTTGTGCTGTTGCATTGAATATCAGCGTCAAAGCAGCAGTGTAGTGCTGAGGATGAAGATGAGCGAGATGATGAAGATGACTTAGATGAGGATGATGATGGTGAAGATGATAAAGTGTGTGAGGATGAGGATGATGAAGATGGGGATACCTACTTGCCCAGCTCTTCGTACAGCTGATACTCTTCAGTGAAACGAGTGCAGATGACCGTTGCCATGGTGACCCGTGGGGGCGAGGGTCAGGGGGTCCCTGTCCGTCTTCCTCTGAGGATGATGATGATGAAGAGGAAATGAAGAAAAGAGTTGGACCTGACTGTCTGGAGGATGAGGAGAGAGAGGAAGAGGAGAAGAAGGAGAAGAAGGAAGATAAGCAGATACAGAGAGTTGTGGTCTTGGAAAGAGGAGAGGAAGAAGAGGAAGAGGAGGAGAAGAAGAAGAAGAAGATGGAGGGATGAAGGAGAGAGCAGTGAGGAGCTGCGTCTCCCTGTCTCTCTGTGCTGATCTGTGGGAGAGAGAGAGGCGAGTGACGCTTTTCAGACACTCCACCTGCCCGCCTACTCCGCCCAACAGCCATCACAGGCCAGGACACGGACACGGACACGGACACACCACACACACACACACACACACACACACACACACACACACACAACACACACACACACACACACACACATAAGGGTCTCCATGGTAACTGCATCCCTCTGTCTGTGCTGGAAAGTAAGACTGCAAACATGGCCAGCTCAGAGATTCAACTCAAACTGCAGCTCTAAAATACTACAGCAGATATAAGTACTCCTCATTACTGCTGCCGCTACTGCTCATACTTCTGATACCACTACTGCCTGTACTGATACTGAGAGTACTGAGAGTACTGCCTCTGTCAACACTGAGAGTACAAGCTACAATACTTCTGTTCATACTGTTATACTCCCACCTCTGCTCATACTGACACTGTTCTAACCAACAAATGTTGCTGCTGCTGGTTTTTGATACTGTTACTGCTTTGAATACTGAGGATAATCTTAATATGACAAATTAAAATTCTGAAGCTGACTTATGTTCCTGATTATCTAAATTTCAAAATGCAAACATTTATACCCCTAATACTGATAAAACTGCTACACTCCAAATACTGCTGATATTTCCTCTGGAGACACAAATCCTATGAGGCATTTTGATTTGTGTTGATGTTAGGGCCAAGACGACCAAGATGCACCACTCAACTCATCTCATGTGATCTAGTCCTGTACATGCCAACAGAATGAGCTATGCAACCTGACATAATGAAATACCCTACCTGATATCATGAACTATGCTACCTGACAGAATGAGTTATACTACTCGACAGAATAAACTCTCCTACCTAACAGAGTGATCTATGCTACTTGACAGAATGAGCTAACCTACCTGACAGAATGAGCTACGCTGCCGAACATGAGCTGCCCTATCTGATGGATAAGCTATTCTGCCTAACAGAGTGCTCCATGCTACTTGATGGAATCAGGTATGCTACGTATCAGAATGAGATATCATACCTGACAGAATGTGCTATCTTATTTGACAGGATGAGCTATCCTATTTGACAGAATGAGTTACTCTACCTGATGGAATGAGATATCCCTTCTGACAGAATAGGTTACTCTACCTGACAGAATGAGATACATTACCTGACAGAATGAGATGTCCCTTCTGATAGAATGAGATACCCCACTTGACAAAATAAGTTACTCTACCTGACAGAATGAGAACCCTACATGACAGAATGAGTTACCCTACCTGACAGAATGAGCTATGCTACCTGACAGAATGAAATAACCCTTCTGCCAGAATGAGATACCCTACATGACAGAATGAGATACCCTACTTGACAGAATGAGATACCCTACTTGACAGAATGAGATATCCCTTCTCACAGAATAGGATATCCTACCTGGCGGAATGAGATACCCTACTTGAAAGAACAAGGTACCCTACTTGACAGAATGAGATATCCCTTCTGACAGAATGAGATATCCCTTCTGACAGAATGAGTTACTCTACCTGACGGAATGACATACACTACATGACAGAATGAGTTGCCCTACATGACAGAAAGAGATACCTTACATGACAGAATGAGTTACTCTACCTGAGGGAATGAGATACCATGCATGACAGAATGAGTTACTCTACCTGATGGAATGACATACCCTACATGACAGAATGAGTTACTCTACCTGACGGAATGAGATACCCTACATGACAGAATGAGTTACCCTACCTGACAGAATGAGATACCCTACTTGAAAGAATGAGTTACCCTACTTGACAGAATGAGTTACCCTACCTGACAGAATGAGATACCCTACTTAAAAGAATGAGTTACCCTACTTGACAGAATGAGTTACCCTACCTGACAGAATGAGATACCCTACTTGAAAGAATGAGATACCCTACTTGACAGAATGAGTTACCCTACCTGATGGAACGAGATACCCTACTTGAAAGAGAGATACCCTGCTTGAAAGAATGAGATACCCTACTTGACTGAATGAGATACCCTACTTGACAGAATGACATACCCTACCTGACAGAAGTAGATATCCCTTCTGACAGTATGAGTTACTCTACCTGATGGATAGAGATACCCTACATGACAGTATGAGGTATCCCTTCTGACAGAATGAGATACCCTACTTGACAGAATGAGATACCCTACCCAACAGAATGAGCTATGCTACCTGACAGAATGAGCTATGCTACCTGACAGAATGAGATATCCCTTCTGACAGAATGAGATACCCTACCTGACAGAATGAGATACCTACCTGACAGAATGAGATACCCCTACTGAAAGAATGAGATATCCCTTTGACAGAATGAGATTACCGTACCTGACAGAATGAGATACCCTACCTGACAGAATGAGCTATGCTACCTGACAGAATGAGATATCCCTTCTGACAGAATGAGATACCCTACCTGACAGAATGAGCTATGCTACCTGACAGAATGAGATATCCCTTCTGACAGAATGAGAAATCCCTTCTGACAGAATGAGATACCCTACCTGACAGAATGAGATACCCTACTTGAAAGAATGAGATACCCTACTTGACAGAATGAGATATCCCTTCTGAGAGAATGAGTTACTGTTCCTGATGGAATGAGATGCCTTACATGACAGAATGACTTACTCTACCTGAGGGAATGAGTTACTCTACCTGACAGAATGAGATATCCCTTCTGGCAGAATGAGTTACTCTACCTGCGGAATGAGATACCCTACCTGACAGAATGAGTTACTATACCTCACCGAATGAGTTTACTCTACCTGACAGAATGAGATATCCCTTCTGACAGAATGAGATATCCCTTCTGACAGAATGAGTTACTCTACCTGATGGAATGAGATACCCTACATGACAGAATGAGTTATCCCTTCTGACAGAATGATGATTCCTACATGACAGAATGAGATACCCCTCTTGACATAATGAGATACCCTACCTGACAGAATGAGATACCCTACTTGACATAATGAGATACCCTACCTGACAGAATGAGATATCCCTTCTGACAGAATGAGATACCTACCTGACAGTATGAGATACCCTACTTACAGAATGAGTTATCCCTTCTGACAGAATGAGATATCCCTTCTGACAGAATGAGTTACTCTACCTAACGGAATAACATACCCTACTTGACAGAACGAGATATTCCTTCTGACAGAATCAGATACCCTACCAACAGAATGAGATATTCCTTCTGAAAGAATCAGATACCCTACCTGACAGAATGAGATACCCACCTGAGAGAATGAGCTATGCAACCTGACAGGATGAGTTATCCTATTTCACAGAATTAGCCATGCTACCTCTCAGAATGACATCCTACCAGACAGAACGAATCATTATACCTGACAGAATGAGCTATATTATCAGACAGAATGAGCTATCCTACCTATCAGAATGAGATATACTACCATACAGAATGAGCTATGCTATCTATCAGAATGAGTTATATTACCTGACAGAATGAGCTATATTACCTGACAGAATTAGCTATTATACACAGGTTTGTTTTCTTGATTCTTAATATGAAGTGTGTCCTGTTTGTCTCCAGCAAACAAGCAGTCAGCCTGTTTAATGAGTTAATCCTCAGATCATAATCTTATCCTGCTCTAATCCATAATTAAACCTTTGATTCAACCCTGTGAGAACATTTTGAAGTCAGGTTTGACTCTGAGGAAGTGTTATTGTTTGGCCAATCACTGAAGATTAAGAGAGCAGTGATTGGTGGAGAAGGTAATCAATAACCCTGATATTAATTGATGAAGGTGTATTTCAGATGTTTTGTTTGACGATCCTCTCCTCACCCGATGGTCAGAGGATCACTCCTCTACTTCTTTTCCTTCTATTTTGGTTGTCTCTGTGGGGACGAGCTGTTTCTCTCTCTCCATCTTCCTGTCACTCATCTTTTCTGCTTGGCTTCCTCATTTCATAAAACTTCAGTGATCCTAAAAATAGTAATAAAGATGAGAAGCAGCTTCATGAAGAGGGCTGTGAGATCAAGGATTACCGGACCACACAAAAACTGTACGGGCCAAAAGAATGAGGAGGGATAACCAAAGCTGTCCGAAGCCCCCAAAACAATCCACAGCACCCCATCCACCCCACACCATTAGAGAGGGTATTCTCAAAGGTAGGATTTACGGTCAACAAAGCAAGAAGCGCACTTCTACCTGTAAACCGATGGTTTTCCTCGTGTACAATTTGAAAAGACTCAAGCGGCCAAAGACGCGATGAAAGACTGTTTTAAAAGGTACTGTTAAGGTATTTAAAACCCTTTAGCTGGTTCAGGTTTGATTTTTAACATTATACACATGTTTAGCCTTAAGTTGGACAAACTACCCACCAAAGTGCTGCTCTATGCTGTGCGAACACTGTTTAAATATCTCCTGGTTCCTTATTCTATAATGGCGTGTGGTTCAATGTTTAACGGATGGTGGCCTTATTTGAGTTTTCTCTCCTTCATCACCTTGTTGGTTTTTGCGTGCAATATAGAATAAAAATATCAAATTTTTATACTTATAATATCTCTGTTGTCCCTTTTACTTTAAGTTATGAGTCTCTTAATTGTAATGGTTATGTCATGCGGTCACCATCATGCAGACTTTGGGTCAATAAGGAAAAACAACAACATTCGACTATTCGTCGACTATGGCAAAATCTGACGAATTAGATTCGACTAAGTAAATCCTTAGTTGCGGTCACCCCTAGTCTCTATAGCTAATTTCTCTATTCATGACAACTGTACGGCTGAATTTATATAAAAATATAAAAGTAACCTGTTTACATTCGATTATCACCAGGCTGTGTTAAATACTTGAGTCTGACTGGCTGAAACCCCAAAACAATAGTAACAAATAACAGGGACAACCTGATCACACATGTCATACAAAACTCAGTCTGCAGTAAGGAGAATAGAACGGAACAGATCAAAGCAGAATAGAACGGAACAGATCAAAGCAGGATTAGAACGGAACAGATCAAAGCAGAATAGATGTGGAACAGATCAAAGCAGAATAGAATGTACAGATCAAAGCAGAATAGAATGCACAGATCAAAGCAGAATAGAACGGAACAGATCAAAGCAGAATAGAATGGAATGGAACAGATCAAAGCACAATAGAAGGGAACGGAACAGATCAAAGAGAATAGAATAGAATAGAACAAAGCAAAATAGAAAGGAATACTTCTGATTGATCAAAGCCGAAAAGAAAAGTGATAAATTCTAGAAAGAAAAAGGGACACCAGAGAAGACCATGTCAAACTAGACTGCATAAAGGAGTCGGTCACATTTTCCCTTTGCCTGTTGACACTGTGGTAAAAACTCTCTCATTAGCTCATTTCTCTATTCATGACAACTATGGGCTGAATTGCTATACGACTCACCTGTTTACATTAGGTTAAGGTTTCAGGAGAGGTAGAATTAGGGGCATGGCCGCATTGAGTGACAGGTGAGCTGCTAGCTGTCTGCTAGGTGTCCCCTCAGCTCATTCAGTCCCTGAACTTAACCTCTGGGCCGTGGTATTGGAGCCTTTTGGAGGATCTGGTGATAGAAGCCATCTTTGAAGATGTATCAGAGGGTTCCTAAAAATATGATGAAGATGATCTTTGAAAGGTGCTCCAGGGTTTCTCAGACCAGATGATAGTTTGTACCTTCAAGCAGCTTAGGGAAGTTTAAGACAAATGAAAGCTACCTTACCTTACCCAACCCTGTTTCATGGTTTGACTTTGCCGTCAGACAGACACTTTGTTTTAGTCTATGATGTGTGAGTCAACTAGCTGTTTGCCCCAGTGCACTGATGTATTGTGAATTTGTTGACCGAGATCCCCTGTGGTTAATGTATTCTTAATGTAAGAATAATTCAAGGTTCATGCTTGCCATGCAGCAACGTAAATGGCAGAGAGAAGGAAGCTGCTGGACGATTGAAAGACCTGCCAGAAATTCATTTTTACTCCTTTTCAGTTCATGCGGCCAAGAGGTATGTGTTAAGGTTTATTTGTATGGCTGAATTATTTCTGTGCTGTGATTATAAGTTAAGCAGCATATAGTTTCTATGCATTTCGATTAGATTGCTAATTTGTGTGTTCTGTGTTTATATCATTTTTAGTCACAGCTCTCACGGCATGCTCAAAGGCACCGATGTGCAAAATAAATGCCCGTAAAAGAAAAGGAACGCCTTGTGACTGTGTTTTTGACTGGAGGGAGTCAAGTCTCTCACACACACACACACACACACACACACCACACACCACACACACACACACACACACACACACACACACACACACACACACACACACACACACACACACACACACACACACACACACACACACACACTGTTGGTCTGCTGCACCTGCTGGTCAAATGTGCATCCTGCAGAGAACTGCTGCTGTGTAAAAAAAAAAAAAAAAATTCCCCTTCTGTGCTGGTACTCCCCTGATGCATTGTGGGTACTCTGAACACATTGAATAATGAAGTTTCCTCCTAACAGAGTTTTTGTAAAGTTAATATTTTGAATGGATGGGCTGCTGAGCTCATTTTACTCCACTTCAAAAAGAAAAGTCAGAATTAAGAAAATCTAAATCCTAATGTACTGATTTATTTGAATTCTATAAATGTCACTTCATCTCTTATGGTTTCAGATAAACACTTACTTCTGAGTCACTGTCGAGATCCTCCAGATGTCAGAAACTGGCAAACCAAGCCCTGCTAAAAAAAAACAAGCATTTTAAAAGTTGACTTCTTGTCGTCTCACCTGACTACTCCTGAATTCCAGACTTTTCATGAATCCTCGTTCTGATGTCGTGTTTCAGCATCCTCTCAGTTTATATCTCAGTAACATGTTAGTTTGGCTTCATAGCGCTGCGATTAGACTTCTGAAAAATAAACACGAGGAGGCACGGACACGTTCAGCTGAAGAGAGAGGTTTTATTCCTGCATCAGAAACAAACAGCCGGCAGCACAAAACTCACCTCAACTGAGATACAGGTGTTTACAGGGCCAACATGGCCGACCCAAATAACAGGAGGCAGGAAATAACTTCCTCCTTCTGACTTCAAGTTTGAACAATCTATACCCCATTACTGCTTCCGCCAGAGCTATACACACCTATCAGGTGTCAAACACACCTGTTCAGGTGTCAAACACACCTATCCAGGTGTCAAACACACCTGTTCAGGTGTCAAACACACCTATCCAGGTGTCATACACACCTGTCCAGTTGTCAAACACACCTGTCCAGGTGTCAATAAGAATGACTTTGGGATAAAATGATTCTAATGTAACAATAAAACATTTTGCACACGTCCTTTTGGTGATATTTTCCGGTTCTGATTTTTCTTGTTGTTTGTATTCTGGTTCCAGGTGAGCTGACTGACAGGTGACACCTAGCAGAGCTCTGATTGGTTCATGTTGAATCCTGTCTGGGTTTAAGTTCTGTTGTTACTGGCAGAGGGATGTTACTGTTAAGAGTTAAAGGAAACACACATAGCTTATATTCATTGAGTAATACATGTTTCATAAAATCAATCAATCACAGAGCTTTAATGCTGTGTTACCATAGTGATAAGATAGAAAACCTCCTGGTACTCCAGGCAGGGGCTGGAGAGGCGGGTACAGGTCCAGAGACCAGTAGAGCCAACACTGTGTAAACATATGAATCCACCTCCCTCTGCAGAGCCCTCTTCAGGGGGAACTCCATTTAAAGTCCAGGGCCAAACCGGAATCCTGCAGGGCTAACAGAGTCAGGGTTCAGAGACTGGATCCTGGATGGGTTTCTCAGAGTCCTTGACAGGTCCCTTACAGTCCTGGTCGGATTCTGCAGAGTCCTGGTCTGGTTCATCATATTCTTGATCTGGTTCTGCAGAGTCCTGGTCTGGTTCTGCAGAGTCCTTGTCCAGTTCAGCAGGCTCAGAAAAGCCTTTAAGAGTTCTGGACTCAGTTTTCGGGTCTCTGCGATGAGCCGTTTGACGCCGACCATCCATTGGCTGACTTCAGTCACATGATCGACCATCAGAGAACGATGGACGTCATCGGCCGAGTCCCAACGACCTGACTGTAACTCTGAGAGACAGACAGGAAGACAGACAGGTGAGGCTTCAGGTGGACAGACAGGGGTAAACATGCACAGACAGGAAGACAGACAGGTGAGGCTTCAGGTGGACAGACAGGGGTAAACATGCACAGACAGGTAGAGAGGGAGACAAGTGTTACCGTGAGACAGGCAGTCCATGCGTCTCCTGACAGGTAGGCTCAGTCCTACCTGCCCTCCAGCTGTCCTCCAGCAGGCAGAGCCTCTTCCCCACATCATTACACACCTGCTCCTGCACACACAGAGGTCAAAGGTCACTAAGTCCAAAATGTCTGAACCAAGGGTACATCTCGCTCGGCTGGAAGAAAGCTTCCAGCAATGCCTCTGCCCCTTGGTGGCTGGCTGCAGTATAGGTCAAAAAACTCTCTCCCCCATTCATTTGAAACTCTACAAAACGGTATTTTTCGTTAGTTATTAGAGGTTAAAAACGGGTTTTTACCTCTGAGTTTGGTTTGATAGACAGCTGCCATAGAGGGAAACTCCATAGGATCTTGTGACGCTACGCTGTAGGCGGAACTTGTTACCGTGCCGACACAGAAATTACCGTGGCAACCACAGAAATTCCGAGCTTTGCAGGCTCTGGCTGCACAATGGCTGCGACCCGGAGCAGGGTTTTTTGGCTTCAGAACCGTACAACGGGAAGAGGTGGAGCAACGCTGTCCATTTTTATTTACAGTCTATGGTCTGAACAGCTGTCATCCTAGTGGCTGCCTGAGGTACTACACCAGCATGTACCGTCTCCTTACCTCAGGCTATCTTTAACTGATCTTTTTTTCCACATCTTTCATCGACATGATCTGTACTCTCAGGCTGTTTTCGAAAAGGCCTGCTACATACTACCTACTAATGTAGTAGGCAGTAGGTATTGCCTACTACATACTGCGTTTGAATTTAGTATGTAGTATGACTGTTCTGTTGGATCTGTGTTGCAGTATGCTGGGCCAAACGTCACTGAATTTCAGGTTTCAGAAAGCGGAAGTAAACAACGGCCAAGCTGATAGCGAAACTGCTTATTTAGCATCCACTTATGATTTAAAAAGTTAGGAAGTGGTTTATATCGAATTTAATCATTTTCACAGCTCCTTAAAACTGAGTTCCCCCCATCAAAAGAAGAAGAGAAAAGAAAAAGTGGAACGAGCGCTGTGCATTATGGGAAACAGTACGCAAGGGAGACTGGTCCGATGCATGCTGTGAAATTTTCCCAAATCAGTAGACATCGGGGGGAGTTTTCGCATACTGCAGATTTTGCTCATTTTCACATACTACTTACTACATATGGAATTTTGGCCAAATAAGTACGTACTGATAGTATAGGAGGCAGTTTCAAAAACAGCCTCAGTAACCATGGTGATGTGCACCAGTGTGCCGCCCCCTGCTGGTGCAGAGGTCTGACTGAAGTTCAAACTCACTTTAATGCTCTGTCTGCAGGCAGCGAGTGCCTTCTTCAACACTGACAGCACAGCCTCTACATCAGGCTCAGACTCTGATTGGCTGCTGTCTGCCTCTCTCTTACTTCTCACTGGCCCTAGAGGAGGCGGGGGAGTGGCCACACAGCCTGGAGGTGGAGGAGGAGGAGGAGGACCAGCTGTCAGGAAGAGATGAGGAGTTAAGATGTGAAGAAGACACTTATACTGCCTCCAGATAAGAATCATCTTAATCGACAACTTACCTGGATTCAGAGGGGGCGGGGCTGCACCGATTGGGGGTGGAGTCAGAGGATTGAAGGAAGGAGGGGTCATGGGAGAAGCTCCTGAACCTAAGAGCCAATCAGAGAGAAGATGTTAGAGAGTGATAGCTGAGGTTCTCCACAGAAAGGAATCACAGCAGCGGGTGAAGACCATCAAACAATCTCACGCTGTGATTGGTCAGCTGTGTGAAGGAGGCTGGGTTTAACCCTCCACTTCCTCTCTGTTGTTTTAATTAGTGGGTGCATCTCAAAGCTCTAAACTGCAGTCTCCTCGCTCCTCGACTGAACCGGAATTAGTTACTGACACGCCATTTTAACTTGCGTCCCAAAGCTCTTAACGCTGCTGGAGGAGCGAGGAGCAAGGAGGACAGATCGGAGGAGGGATAATCGAGGAAAACAAGTGAGCAGACTTCGCGGAAGTATTTTCTCTGACAGACACGCCCCCTTATCGAATATCACTCACTGATTGGACGCTGCAGTGGCTCAGACTTCTCTGAAACTTCACATCACTTGAGTTTCATAATAGAAAAAAGACAGACCTTAAAACAGTCCCTAAGGGTGCCCTGAAACAGACCTTAAAACAGTCACTAAGGGTGCCCTGAAACAGACCTTAAAACAGTCACTAAGGGTGCCCTGAAACAGATCATAAACATACGTTGTTTTCTAAACAGTCTGTATGTGATGAGCTGAGATTAAAAAGTGTTTGATGTGAGTTTTAATCGCAATATATTGAACACAAATCATAAATTCAATATAACAGAGGATGGATTATGTTATATCTGGTTGTTTTGTCAGATTCACTGTCTAATGAAACCGACGTTGCTTCACAAGATGCTCAGGAGGAAAGAATGTCTCATTTCTCTTAATACAAATCTTGTTTTTTCCTTCTCCTCTCGTTTCATTTCCTTGCATCTCTGGTGGGTAGGGCTAAGACGCGAGGAAATGATGCGAGGAAACAACGCGAGGATGGACGTTTAGAGCTTTGAGATGCACCCAGTGTGATTGATGGAGGTGAGCTGTCTCAGGTTCAGACTGACCTGTCACTGCAGGTGGAGCCACTCTCTTGTTCAGGAGGTTCTTCTGTGGTCCATGGGCCTTCTGGAGGCCGTATGAGAACTGAGGGGGGTCGTTCCATCCTCGCTCCTGGTTTCCTTAATAACGAAGACACAGAGACAATTCAGATCTGAGGAACAGTTTGTTTGATGATGTGTTGTTATACTTTAAAAGCTTCAGAAAGACTCGTCAGTCTTCATTATAAAGTACAGAATCCCTGCACAGCTCCTGTGTTAGCCCTAAAGTACAGGAATATAGATCTATATCTGAATAAACCGGAAAAAGGATGTTAAATACAATCATGAACTACTACAAAACATTCGGCTGCCTTCAACACCAGACATGAGTTGACAAATTTCAACACCATCAGTTCAGATTTTTGAGTGGATAGAAGCTTCACGGATCATACCCTGCTTAAACACTATCTGAGTAATGTTAACTTTGTTTAATACAAGTTAAAGAGGAGCTGTGAAGTAATCGGACACTCACCTGGTTTAACATACATATCCTCCATGTTTGACTCCACCGTGTCCGGTAACAAAGCCTCTTCTTCCCCCGGTGTACGGCTCACGGTTAAAATAACCGGAAGAACAACAACATTAAATGTTAATCTGACAGAAAGTATGAAATAATACTAATTCACAGAGTTATTATATTGCTCCTGCTAAAGGTACGGTGTAATGTTTGGTTGTGATGTGTTTCCGTGTCAAGCTAAAGGCATTAACAGGAGGATCTATGACGAACTTCCGCTCTGAATTTCACAATAAGATAGAATAAAATCACAACGTGGTTTTGTTTCTGTCATAAGTTGGCTTTGATATTTCTAACAGGCTAAATCAAGTATGAGTTAGGGCTATATTTATCTGTTTAATTACTGCTTTTTCCAGTTTTTCCGCTTATATTTAAAATCTATGAAAAATAACACATTTAATGTAACAAGAAAATCACAACAACAACACAGGAAGTTAAAGATTTATATAGAAAGTAAATAATATTAAAGTGACAGCATATCAAGTTTTTCAATAAAAACAGTGACGTCACGGATACTACGTCCGTATTTTATAAAATCTATGATTGAATGCCATAGCGAGTTCAAAACTCACTCTTTTATTTTGCAGGATAACATATCTGACTTCCTGTGATGTTCCTGAGCTTCACGCGCACCCTGCCATCAGAAGTTCTCCGGGACACGTGTCCACTGTGTCACACTTGCTATGACGTAATGTGACCCAGTGGGAGCGTCAGGTTAGCACGGTGGGCTGATGAAATCCTCTGTTATGAAAACAGAGTTCCTGATCAGTGTCTGAGATGATCATAATCATTGATCACATAGTGAGACTCTCAGATTAACAGACACCTATTTAAGACACTCAGCAGACACCCTTACAAATAGGCACCAGAATAAGACATATCCAGACATCATGATTCAAACTTTTGGTCTGCCGTTTTTAAGAGTTATGGCTTCTTGTGTTTTCCTGAGACATTGTTTCAAGCAATTTGGGTTTCAGTGTCTTGCCCAAGGATACTTTGGCATGTGACCTTTGTAGTTTCCCTCTATGGCGGCTGTGAACCAAAGGAAACCTGGAAGTAAAACCCCATTTTTTAAACTCTAATAACTAACGAAAAATAAACTTTTCAGGAAAAAGAGGCCTTGGACACAAAATAGTCAAATACTAACTACATATCATTACAGCATACGGATGTGAGAAACATTTGTACGACGTGTATTTACTTTTTAAAGTTTGACTGCTCCCCCAAATGAATGGGGGAAACGGATTTTTTGACCTATACTGCAGCCAGCCAGCAGGGGGCAGACACACTGCTGAAAGCTTCACCACCAGGGGAGGATCCGGCTCCCTTGGTCAACACCCATTGGCTGTGTTTTCAGAACGCAGTATGAAACAGGACCGCTGGACAGCTGGAGTCATGTGACCAAGGTTTTCCCGAAGTAATCACTGAATCAAGGATTTTCCTCCTCCTCTCCTCATCCATGTTGTTTTTTTCATCCTCTGAAAACCTCTGACTTGTTGACTCCAGGCCTGGCTCAGCTCATCATGACGGTTTGTTGTTGTAGGTCAGTGAAATACGATCTGGTGATAACAGTGAGTGTTTAATTCTGAAATTAACCCAAAGTTTTAATGTTGTTTTGGTGACTGACTTCTTGTCCTGCTCGGTCTTCTCTGTGCTGATTGATGCGTTGTGCTCTGGCAAAAATAGAAGGCTTGCGTATCAGATCCTGAGGGCTCCAACCTGCTGGATCAGAGACCAGCCGGAACGCAAACGAAGCAGATTAAGAGGATGTTAACACATGGAGTAGAAAAGAAACCTATCAACTTTGGTGCTGTGACCGGAGATTGACCGGACACGGATCCAGTGAAATTTGGTCATAAGACAAGTTAACCATGAACAGAGGTGGAGGTAGGATGATATGGTTATCAGAACAGCAGAGATGTTACAGCTGTCAAACAGCAAAGACATATATAGAGTTAGTGTGATGTCTGAAGTGTGTGTGAGTGTGTTATTGAAAAGCAGATGTTTGCAAAGGGGAGTTGTCTAATGATCAGGGTCATCCTTTACTCGGTCAGGTTGTGGCAAGATTTCCTGAGCCTTCAATGACTCTTGTTTAAAGTACATGGGAATTCACTCCTCTTATTCTGAGAGACAGGAGCTTTTGGGGCACAGGAAAAATAAACTCCAAACCCGACACAAACCACTAGCCAACAGGGGGCAGCAGAGGGACATGTCTCATGAATGAAGTCATAAAGAGCGAGGCGTGTACAAGTGTTCAGGTGTACGAGTGTTCAGGTGTACGGGTGTTCAGGTGTTCAAGTGTTAGCGTGCCGTGGTTTAATACAAGAAGAAACCAGCGCTCCTCTTTGTGTCTGACCCATAATCTGTCCATTACAGCACACTTTGATCTCTGCTAAACGCTAATGTTCAAGACATACTGAGGTGATACCTGTTAATCTACTTTGTACTGTCAATATCATAAACTGATGACTGAAGACTCTCTTATATTCATTAATTTTTATTTAATTCTGAGTTTCCTGGAGGATAAAATCAAAACAGTAAATATTTACTTCCTGAAAATGTTTTAGTTTTCCCTAAAAACTGAAACAGGACAGAGAGGAGAGACTTAAGAGTTCAATGTGTGACCGTGAACTCAACGAACACACAGGCTGGTGTCCGTGAGTGTGCTGTGGTTGTTATAGAAATGTACTCTAATGGGATTTTTTTACAGTGAAGGTCGAGTGAGGCAGAGAGGGAGGGAGGGAGGGAGTGATGACATCATCAGGGGGAGGAGAGAGAGTGAGAGAGAGAGGCGAGGAGGAGGAAAACAGCATCCTTCATCCCACAGAGAGGATGAGAGAGGGAGGACGAGTGAGAGAAAGGAGGGACAAACGAGAGCAGAGTGAGAGAGAAAGAGAAAGAAAGAGAGAGAGAAACGCCGGGACAGGAAATACAAATAAAGAGAAGAAGAAGAAGACTGATGGTGCCATCTGAGAGAGGGACGGACGGAGGACGAGAGACACCAAGACAGACAGACAGACTGAGGGAGAGAGAGAGACCGGCAGGAGGCTTTAACATCTGTCATCTAGGCCTGTGTGTGTCTGTTTGTGTGTGTGCGTGTGTGTTTGTGTGTGTGTGTGTGAATGTTAGTGTGTGTGTTGGAGGTCGATCAGCTGATTGGACTTCACACGTAGGAGGGTGGAGCCATGATGGGCAAGGATTACATGTTGGCCATCATCATAGTTAACTATGACGGTAAGACACACACACACACACACACACACACACACACACACACACACACACACACTCACTAACAGTTGAACAGAGGACTCTAATCTTGCGGCTTAAGGGGACCGTCTTCTGTCTGTGTTGTTTTCATGTCTTGTCTGTTTTATTGAACATCTGCAGACACAACTGTAAAAATGGGTCATTGTGGTCTGAGCTGGATCTTGTGGTCTGAGCTGGATCTTCTGGTCTGAGCGGGGTCGTTGTGTTCTGAGCTTGGCTGGATTCACTCATTGTGACCTGGTCTCCATAATGTCACCCTCACCTGTCACTTCACACCTGTCTGTGATCTTTATTTGGACCCCTCCCATGAGCAGCGAGTGTCAGGGCAGGTAGTAGGTGTGTATTTATCTACAGTGCCGTACATGCAGCTGAAAATTAGTGCAATGTTTATTTTTAACTAGCTGTACATGTTTTCACACATGAACAATATTTCCAGAAGTTTTCAGAGTGAGCTGCATGTGTGAACACATATGGAGTCCCTGACTTCACCCAAATGTCTCCCCACTCATGAACTTTCAGAGAGGGTGAGCTGATGTGAGGACACGGCGGTAAATTTGCAGTAATGAATCTGCTTTTTCCTCTTCACTGCTCCCATCATGTTCTCCTCTCATTCACTGATGCTGTGAATACGTCCAATCACACACAGCATTGATAGAAGCACAAACACTCTCAGAGTCAGACTCTGTTCACCAACATCTTTGATATCTTTAAACATTGCTTACTGCTGCAGCGTCCTTTTTATGTCATTCCCCATCTTACGGGAAAGAGTCCTCGCCGTGGAGGACAAGTGTGAATAACAACCTCTGGCATTTTCAGGAGTGTGTGTGTGAAAAGGACTTTAGACTGTCATTTCTATTTGAATCAAAGCGGCTCCCTGTTGGACTTAGATTTCAGTCCTAATGAACAAAAAGTTGCTGTATTATCAAAAAAATTAACAATAACAACAACAATAATAACTTATTAATAATAATAAATTAATAATAATAATAATACATAAAATACTACTACTACTACTACTACTACTACCAATAATAATAATAATAATAATAGTAACATAATAATAATAACATAATAATATGATGATAATAATTTCCAATTTTCAGACAGTTCAGTAAGTTTGAGCTCAAACCTTCAGCTGTTCTAGACTTTGCTGCTTTAGTCGAACATTAATAATTATCGGCTCATTAATGTTTAATAAATGTGATGATAGGATGTCTTTGCAGCTGTCTCTCTCGTCTGATGATAGCAGGAAAGACGCAAGTTAGCAACAGTAACTAAGAGGGGCAGAGCTTGATGAGCAGTAAGTCACAGCTTGCTGACATTCTGATTGCTCCCTGGATATCCTCCATCAGCCACATGACCTCAATCTGAAACAAGGTCAGACCGGTACAGAAACACACATACACACACAGTGATGCAGTGTGTGATACAGATGAGGACAGTGTGTGTGTGTGTATGTGAGGTCATAATGACACACACACACACACACACACACACACACACACACACACACACACACACACACACACACACACACACACACACACACACACACAGTGTTCATACAGAGTATATCCAAAGATGAGTCAGCAGCTGTCTGTGTGAGAGATGTTACACTGACCTCACACACATTCTTATTTATAGAGAAACTGAGTCTGTCAGGCTGTGATCCAGGGCTCAGCTGTCCTGCGGCAAGAACATGTTGGTTGTGTGTGTGTGTGTTCATTTCAGTACTTTAATAACTGTGCTCAGTTTTAAATACCTGCTAACATATGGTGAATAATGTTTCTGTTTCTGTTTGTTAGGCTTTATTTATATCTATCGTTTCCTATTTTTTCCTACCGTTTCCTATCCCATCATGTCATGTCGTATCATATTGTAATGTATCTTATCGTATCATACAGTTTTCTTTCGTGTCGTGTCTTGTCATGTTGTATCATATCGTACAATGTGCGCAGTATCGTATGGTGTTGTGTTGAGTTGTGTTGTGCTGTGCTGTGTCATATTATATTGTATCATACAGTGTCATGTTGTGTCATATCATATTGTATCAAACTGTCATGTTATATCGTATCATGTCATGTCGTGTCATGATGTGGTGCTGTCTATTTTCATCATACAGTGTCGTATTGTGTCTTATCCTATCATACAGTGTTGCGCGTGTTGTATTGTATCATACATTATTGTGTTATGTTGTGTCCAAGTGTCAACCTCCGGTCTCAAACGATGAAGCCCATGTGGAAGTGTTACAAACTGCAATACATCGAGAATCAGCTTGAGGCTGGCTGCAGAAACACCAGAAACAACATAGACATGAATGAGAAAAAGACGATCTTTGCAGCATTAATAAACATGTTTACAGCCTGGTTCAAAAAACGGTTTGGCCCTACAACGCTAATCTCTCTATCGGCACACACTGTACGGGGGGTGAATTTTTTTCTAACGCGGCGGTTCAGAAGATATTAAGATTACGAGTTTTTGCCCAAATAAGGACATGACTGACTTGACTCCCGGTCGGGAACACATAGCTGTTGGCTAGGAGGCTCAAACTCCTCCCCTTTACGTCACACTTTGCCTGTTTGAGTTCCGCATTTCCAATATGGCTGCGGCCGTCGATTGGCTTCCAAACAGCTCTCAGGAACAGATGAGTGACGTCACGGATACTACGTCCATATTTTATACAATCTATGGTTGTGTCTCATTGTATCATACAGTGTCTTGTTGTGTAATGTCATGTCATGTCATATATTGTGTCATCAGTGGTGGACAAAGTACACAGCTTCATTACTTAAGTCAAAGTATAGATACTTGAGGTCAAATATTACTCCAATACAAGTGAAAGCTGCTCTGTCAAATAATTACTTGAGTTAAAGTACTGAAGTACTTGCTCTTAAAAATACTGAAGTATTCAAAGTACTTCTTAACAAAATCTCAAAACATTGTATTTTCTCAATACATAGTAAGTGCAGTCAAGAATACATAGGAGTACATTCGCTTACATTATGTTTATTTAGAAAAAATTACTTAAAATCTCTAAAAACTATAGCATGTAATAAAAACAGAAACTAAGTTACTCATAGCACAGACAACTTAGTTTTAAATGTTCCTCTGGAATTAAACAAATGTTTCATAGATCAACATAACTCTCAGGTTTGACAATTATTTTTTTTATGTTTCAGCAGAGTAGGAAACAGGAAGAACATTTTAAACGATACGTATCACTCTCTAACACGGGCTGAAGAAATGGCCATGGGTGCTCAGGTGGAGAATTATAGCCATCATTACCACCTCTAAATGAACTGCCTGATCTGAGTGAAATCTGCTCTGTTTGCTCCACGATCAACCGTGGAGACGCATGATATACAGGTATGACTAAACCACTGAGACAAACAGAACTACACAAACACATTTTACTGTCTTAGGGATCAGATTTCAGAAAAGAGAAGGAAATTCATGAGCTGACTTCAAAGCAAAAGTGAGTAACTAGCATTGATAGAAATGTAGTGTTGTATCTTGTGATATATTGTAACGTATCACACTGTGTCCTGTGTGGTATCATTTCCTATGCTATCACTGTCCTATAAATGTACCTTGAGGCTCTGTCTGACGCTCCGTGTTTCCTCTTTGTCTGTGTTTATGTTCTATGACGTCAGGTCCAAATATATCACACTGTCTTTTTTATCAGTCAGTGACTTTAAAAACATCAGAGCGTTCAAAGGTTTTTCATGGATTCTAAGATCTGAGGAGGTTTACTGTCTTTCTAGGACATGTTTGTACATCATAAGAGATACAATTAGGTCCCAGCTAGAGAGGACAGCAGTAATGTAAAATACAACATTACTTTACTAAAGCTTAAGACTCTGAGTAAAGGAAGAGTGAGGTAGGACCCTGTGACCTCAGTTTCACTTTCTGAAACATTCAAACATCAGAATGAACAAAAAAACCTTTGAGACTGGAAAGCATTGCTGATGAAAACAATGTGTGAGAAACATTCAGTAGCATTACAGAGTTTATGAGAGCATGCAGCTTAACTCAGAGTTTCAAGTGTTGCCCAGTAGGAACAGTAAAACTGTGAAGTACAGGTGAGAGAAGAACGACAGCTTGTTTCTGAACTTCAGTTTGAATCAACTCTTAATGTCAGTAAAGGTGTGAACATAGATCTCATGATGTGGCTGACACAAACTTCATGATTCGTTTCGAAATAAGTGCTAACATCAACATGACACAAGTAACTCCACACTTGGTGTTGGCCAGATTCAGAAAGGCAGATCTAACCATCCGACATATTTCAGTCAGTCCGATCTACAGACATGTTTAACTGTTGAGTTCAGAGGTAGGGGATGCTGACCATGATGAAGTACACCCTCTGAGGTAAACAAGCCATTGTGGCCTCTTTGGATATGAACTTGAGTCTCCTGAGGTTCACGTGTGTGTGTGTGTGTGTGTGTGTGTGTGTGTGTGTGTGTGTGTGTGTGTGTGTGTGTGTGTGTGTTATCACAGTGGTGTATTCTGCTGGTCTGCTGTATTGATCGGACCCCTGCCCCCTCCCTCTTCCAATCACATGGTCTGTTGATCAGTGATTCAGCTTTTGGTATCTCTGACGCCTTATTAATTATTCAGATGCTCTTTGGTTTCTTCTCCTCTTTCATCTCTTCCTGTTCGCAATCTGACCTCTGATTAGAAACAGCTCTGATGGTTAGCGCTGAGAGATCTACGGTGACCCTGAAGTGCAAAACGCAACGGCAAATCAGAAAACACAACGGCAAATCAAAAAACGCAACGGCAAATCAAAAAACACAACGGCAAATCAAAAAACGCAACGGCAAATCAGAAAACACAACGGCAAATCAAAAAACCCTACGGCAAATCAAAAAACACTACGGCAAATCAAAAAACACAACGGCAAATCAACGGCACCAGAAGAAGTAGGTACACTCAGTCCAATCAGCGATGAGTCATGTCCCCGGAGGGTACCTTCTTCTTCCAGTTTGGTTAATGCCGTTGTGTTTTCTGTTTTGCCGTTGTGTTTTTTGATTTGCCGTTGTGTTTTTTTATTTCCCGTAGTGTTTTTTTATTTCCCGTTGCGTTTTCTGATGTGCCGTTGTGTTTTCTGATATGCCGTTGTGTTTTTTGATTTGCCGTTGTGTTTTTTGATTTGCCGTTGTGTTTTTTGATTTGCTGTTGTGTTTTCTGATTTGCCGTTGTGTTTTCTGATATGCAGTTGTGATTTACACTTCAGGGCCACGGTAGAGATCAGATCATCAACACTGACAGCATGCTGCAACACTAAGGCAATACAAGTCGTCCATGTTTGCTTCCCTGAAACTTCTCCCTCCTCTCTGAGGCGTGACTTCAATCTGACAAATAAAAACTTTAACCAACAAACATTAACTTTTTCATAGTCTGTGTTTGCTCATGGAGGATTGATGTAGACTCTCTAGATTAAATGAGACTACAGTTAATAAGCTCTGCTCTACATGTAGTGTCCTCAGGTGGGTCCAGTCCTCAGGTGGGTTCAGTCCTTAGCAGAATAGATTCTTGTGTGTGTTTGAAGCAGAAACTCACAGCCTTAATATGGAAGAAGTTTTGAGCCACTGACTATTTTTAAGACCTACCTTTTTTCTCATAAATTGGCCATTGAGATCAAAGTTACAGTTCTGACATCAAAGTTAGAATTCTGAGATCAAGGACAGAATTCTATGATCAAAGTTAGAATTCTGAGATCAAAGACAGAATTCTGAGATCAAAGACAGAATTCTGAGATCAAGGACAGAATTCTGAGATCAAGGACAGAATTCTGAGATCAAGGACAGAATTCTGAGATCAAGGACAGAATTCTGAGATCAAAGACAGAATTCTGAGATCGAGGACAGAATTCTGAGATCAAAGACAGAATTATGGGATCAAGGACAGAATTCTAGTATAGCCCTTGTTATTTGACAGATGATAATTAGCCTCATATCGAACTCTGGCATGTTTACATTGATGCAATGCTGAAACGTTCATTAATATGCACTGTCCCTTTAAACAAATAGCTAAATACTTAGCACCAAATTTTGAACTCCAATTAAACTAGTCAGAAATATGAACACTGTGACATAAATCAGCATGATAAGAACAAACTATAATGTCAGAAACCATGTTTGACAAACTTTTTTTTTTTTTTACCTGTGTTTGGATTTTATGGTTTGGCCCATGTCTCATCTGTTAACATGGAGGAGGCGGGGCTTATGAAGTATATGAAGACAGTCAGCAGGGGGAGCTCTCAGTGTTCTGGCTTCTCTTTCAGAAAGCTGTTGAAAGATGTTGTGTGTGTTTTTACTCTCTGAGATAAAGCCTTTCATGGATTGGTATGACTCTCCATGAGTTAATCCAGATTACAGAGTCCGGGCTCCGAGAGAGGCTGGGATTTTATTGACTTTCTGACAGTGTGTGAGGTCTTACTATCAGAGCAGGATCTCAGCTCTGCTAAATTGAGTAGACTGACGGACGTATCCTAACCAATTGGATCTCTGAGCTTCAGGCTGTCACCTAATTGGACAGAAGCTTGTTACAGATATAATCACAGCACCCACATGCCACTCACCTCTGAGTGTGTGACCAGGGATTCATAAAGCCGGAGCACTTCTGAATGAAGAAGTGTTTGAGTGAAAAGCTGATCAGATTTAAGTGAAGTCTGAACAGGTCAGGATGTTTATGCAGGGAGCTTTACACTGAAGTCAGAGCTTTACTCTGCATGCATGAACGCATCTTACAATGTGAGATGTTCAGCAAAGTGAATGTTTGCTTATGAGAGCAGGTGAAAGTCCCATCTCAATGGAGGCTCCTCAAACAGCTGAAGAGTTTGACCTGTGGACATTTGAAGGGTCAGCTGTGATGTGAGCGCTGACAGCAGGATCAGACAGAGTTTGAGCTCCTGTTAAAGAAGTACAGATGATGTCAGTCTGAGTGTGTCACAGATTTATCAGCCCGGCTTTAACAGAGAGGCTCAGAGAAAATAAATATTTGTTTGATATTGGGTTACAGCGTTGTGCTGACACACTGACCTGCAGGGACATGCTAACACTACTCTGTTTCAGCTCCTCTGGTTACAGAATCAGCTTGGCGTCCTCTGGTTGATCTGGGGAGACATTTAGACTCGGACTAAGCAGCTTAGATCAAACTGTGTCATTTCTGCAACACAGCCTGTAGGGGGCGACACAGGGCGTCTGAGTTTTCTCTCTCTGTGTCTGTGCAGACAACATCTGGACTGATCAGAACCTGCTGCTGGATCCAGACCTCCCGTCTGGTTGGAGGACTATCAAAGACTCTACAGGAACATACTACTGGCACGTTCCCACCGGTGCCACCCAGTGGCAACACCCCCGCCTCAGCAACACACCTCAGCTGCTCCACACACAGGTGAGACCCTGTTCTTTCATCACAGTCAGACCAGGTAAACCCAGTCAACCCTCAGTCCAGATTAACTCGTAGCAGTCCTCATTAACCCGGTGTCCAGTCATCCACTGAGTCTACCTGGTCAGTCCAAATCAAACCAGCTCGAATCAAACCAGTCGGTTCTGATCTGCAGAGTCAGATCAGAATCTCTCTAAACTAATCTGTGTTTCTTCCTCTGTGGTGTTCTATCACAGCAGGAGGAGACTGGACCGCAGAGCTCCAACACAGAGACAGATGGACCACCTGAGGATAGGTAACACACACACACACACACACACACACACACACACACACACACACACACACACACACACACACACAAACAGAGAGAAACACACACACACACCATCTGTACAGTTGATATAAATTATTCTGTTTTTACCCCAGGCCTTCTTGGCACGAAGATTACCTCACCAACCACGATCCAGATGCCAAGGTAACACAACAACAACAATAACAACGAAAAAAACAACAACAACAAGCTAAAACAATGAGGAAAAACAACAATAATGTGATAGGAATACCTTTAATGAAAGTGTTATAACAACATATATATAACTCAGTTTTTGATCTCAGACAAAACTTTATTGATATTAGACGAAGTTTGAGAAGACATAAGTAGTGGACTGTCTACTTGCTTGTCCTGAGTATTCATGTGGTCCTTTCTCTAATCTGTCTCTGTCACAGTTTGATACAGCTGTAATCTGATTTAATCTCTTTCTCTCTCTCTATCTGTCCTGGTTTCTCTGTTTTTATTCCAACAACTCACTGACCGCTTAATCCATCACACGTCTCCATACAACTGTCTGTCTGTCTGTCTGTCTGTCTGTCTGTCTGTCTGTCTGTCTGTCTGTCTGTCTGTCTGTCTGTCTGTCGCCTCTCTCTCTCTCAGTGTTTTGCCGTGCGCTCTCTGGGCTGGTTGGAGGTGGAGGAAGAGGACCTGTCTCCTGGTCGAAGCAGTCTTGCTGTCAGCAACGTCATCCAGCAGCTGTCTCAGTGCAGCAGCCCCGAGCAGAGAGACAGGCCAGGTGCTTCAGGGGAGGTGAGACACCTGCTGCAGCTGTATCTGTCTCACGGTTCATGGCTCAAATACTGACATGTCTGTCTGTCTGTCTGTCTGTCTGTCTGTCTGTCTGTCTGTCTGTCTGTCTGTCTGTCTGCCTGTCTGTCTGTCTGTCTGCAGGGTCGGGAGATGATGCTGGTTCTGAAGAAAGATACTCTGACCTTATTGGACCCCTTAGACCACACCCTCCTGCACTGTCAGCCAATCATCAATATCCGTGTGTGGGGGGTGGGCTGCAACAATGGCAGGTGAGCCACTCAGAGAGCAGCTGGGTCCGATCGGTGACCAATCAGAGGAAAATTGTTTTATCAAAACTGATCGATAGAGGAAAACACTATTGTCAATAATTCTAAAGGAGCTAGGCTAACAGTTCCCCTCGCCGCCAGTCTTTGTGCCAAGCTAGGCTAACCTGCATCATCTCTCTCAGTTTGCAATGTTTGAGCATGCTCAGAAGTTCAAATCAAGCTCACTTTTCAGTTTGCTTACCTGTCTGCTTTTCACTAACACTCTCACTCTCTTTGTTTCTTTAACACGCCCCCCCCTCCCCACCCCCCCTCACCTGGGCAGGGACAGGTAAACCTCTTCACCTTTACCTCTCACCTCCAGAGCCATGCACGCTCACACTCATCCTCACATCCTGTTTATGTCAGGGTCACGATTCATCTCACCTGCTGATCACATGATCACCCATCAATCAATCAGCAACATTACCGACCCATTGTGTGTGTGTGTGTGTGTGTGTGTGTGTGTATGTGTGTGTGTGTGTGTGTGTGTGTGTGTGTGTGTGTGTGTGTGTGTGTGTGTTCAGGGACTTTGCCTTTGTTGCAGGTGACAAGGACAGCTGTGTGCTGAAGTGTCATGTGTTTCGTTGTAACGCTCCAGCGAAAGCGATAGCCAAGGCGCTGCACGAGATGTGCTCTAAGGTGAGAGAGTCAGCGCTCCTTTAAACACACCTTACTGCATGTAGCATGTTAGCATGCTTATGCTCAGGACCATGTTTACCTGATGAAAATAAATAAATAAATAAATATGAGGAAACACAGACTTAGGAGTTCTTCCTGTCTGCAGATCATGATGTCAGAGAAGACAGTGAGGCCGTCTCGCTCTCTTACCATGGAGAGCATCTCACCTGCAGATCTGCCCAGACAAGGTGACTCACCTATCCTGCTTTGTCCTCACCTGCTGCTCTCTGATTGGTCCCCTGATGACTCCTCCCATCTCTGTGTTTTAGTGGAGTTCCTGGAGGCGGTCCGGCAGCAGGTCCAGAAGTTTGAGGTCCAGTACATTGGAAACCTGCCGGTGTCCCGAGCCATGGGTAGGACAGAGCCAGACATGTTACACCTGAGAGCACCGTCACTCAGCTGGTTAACACTGTGTGTGTGTGTGTCGGTGTGTGTGTTAAGCAGGTATGGAGGTGTTAAATAGAGCCATAGAGAGCATCATGAACTCCACAGACAGAGATGAGTGGGAGCCAACCGTCATCCATGTCACCGACAACATCCTGTCTCTGTGGAAGGGGGAGGTACACCATCTTTACAATTAACCTCTTCATCTAAAAGGTCAACAGCCTCACTCTGTCTCTTCTGATTGGCCCCTGACAGGACGGGGAGGAGCCTTTCTGGGAGTGTCAGGTACGTTTCCTCACCTTCCTGGGCGTCGGCCATGACTGCCACACCTTCGCCGTGATTGTGGACGGCGGCACACAGCAGTTCGAGTGTCACGTGTTCTGGTGTGAGCCGGATGCAGGGATGCTGTCTGAAGCGGTCCAGGCAGCCTGCATGGTGAGTTGCAGAACCAGAGCTGGAGCAGGGACCATCAAGACCACCTGCTCAGCTGCAATTCCAGGTGTACGATACAAGAGGTCATGACACAGAGAGCATGATCCACAGATTATCATAAAGTAAAGACACATCATCGACCCTCTCCTTCATCCATCAGGTTTACTTCATAGATTTATTTAACTGCTGATCACGTGTGCTCATGTCGTGCTGCCTCCTGGTGGTGAACACACAATTGACCGTTCCTCCTGTTTCTGTCTTTCAGGTTCAGTATCAGAAGTGTCTAGTGGCTCAGACTCCTCCCCCTAGAAGCAAGTCATGGCGTGTGACCCCATCGAAGGTCAAACGGGCCAACTCCATGGACAGCGCCGCCTTCACTCCTCTTACAACCCATTACCCTGGCAACAGTGGCCTGATGGCGCCGAGGTTCACCAAAGGCAATGGCAGCAATGTGAGGAAGGGGATGATGGCGTTCTTCGAAACTTTCCGCAACAAACAGACCGCCACCTCCTAATGACGGGGGCAGGGCCACCAGGGACACGTGTCAGCAGGGACTGCCCATCCTTTCGGACTCTTACACGTCAATAAAGACCAGGACATCGTCTCAGAACAACCACACGGCTCTGGTGGTCCTGATTGTGCCTCCTTCACATCACCAGCGACGCCCCGAGACCACAGCCGCCTACTTCCTGTCTGGAACACCTGGGGTTAGCTTAGCGTCACAGTGCTAGCTAAGTGACTGCTGGTTGAGCAACATAACAGGACCCAACAGCTTTTAAAGAAACAAAACCAGGAACTACTAACCAAGACTGGACCTGCTAAGAAGTCACACGTGATCCAACAGGATCCTGATCACATGACCAATGGATCAGCTGATCGTTCACCCAAACTTAACGTTAACTGACCGGCAGGTTATTATCGTGCTCTACTCAGGACAGCCGGGTCAAAGTTCCATCAGAGAAGAAGAACAGAGTGTTTAAACATCTCCGACTCCACATCAATCAGCTGATCACTGTAACGGTCATGTGACTGTGATGACTGGAGTCTAAGCCGACCTCAAACTTTCCCTTTGAACTGTCTGAAACATTGAGCCAACTTTGAGCTAACAAAAAGCTACCTTATGCAGCTAATGTTAACTTAATGGCAGAGCTATCATTGAGCTAACATTGAGCTATGTAATGTATCTAATGTTAACGTAATATCAGAGCTAATATTGAGCTAACGTAAGCTAATGTTAAGCTAACATTAGCCTAATGTTGGAGCTATCGTAGCGAGGAGCAGCATCTTCCCTGGCTGGATCAGAGTCAGATATTATCCTGTTATGTATTCGCTTCATGCTTCATATTTAGAGATTTATTAAAGCTGCACTGACAGATTCTGACCACCAGGGGGTTGATAAAAAAACACCTGATGTGATGATTACTGACCTACCTGTCCCTCAATTAGATGTTACCATGGTAACAGCTTTTTCCTCATGTGGCGTCTGCCGGACTGTGTCTTAAAGAGACAGACCAATGTGACTCATACTCATTTTTGAGAAGCAAAATAACGTTTTTACAGAAGAGGATCAGGGCCAGTGATATTGTTGTTGTTTTTCAGGTCTGACATTTATTTTCTCAGACTTCTGACTCAAATCTTAATATCCTGAGAAAATATCAGACCTTAACATTTATTAGTGTCTCTGTTCCTCATCTGTCCGTTTTTTACTTTGTCTTTAAGACTTGTCTCAAAATGAAGACCCCTCCTACATGAACGTCTCTATGGAAGAGGTGGACGAAGTATAGATGATGTTCTAAATGAACATCATGCTGTGTTAAAACAGAATTAAACTAGGGATTGAGATGAATAAAGATCATAAACTCATTAGTGATAAGTGAGGAAATAAATCAGCTGATGAGGACAACAGTTTTCTGTTTCCACCATGTGCTCCGGTTTGGTTCAGGACAGTGTGGCACAGTTTGGTTCTTACTCGTGTTTTCACAGCCAAATGTACCAAGTGCTCCTCACAGGAAGCATGTTGGCTGCGTGATGGCTCTGAGAGGGCTTGATTGTCATGCATGTATTTTAACAGAACAGACCGTTCACACTGTCAGTGTGAGCAGCGCTTCTCACACACCAAAAAAAAAAGATAATCTGAGGGCTGTGTTGGCTCTGTGTCAGCTGTGGGTATGACACAAGCATGAAAATATAGCATGACTAGAATGCTTTCAAATGAAATATGACGGCTGCAGGTAAGCTTTGTTATTATTAAAAAAAAGCAAGTTACAGGAAGTATTTCTTGTGCGATCTCCCTCTCCCTTTGCATCCATCTCTGGGCCCCTCTCTCTGCTCAGCTGGTGTCTGTGTAAATTCACCAAGACCGTTTCCTGATAGGACTGACCCTGACTGCTGATAACACCTGAAAGCATTCCCTGATATGAATAAAACAGAGTCATGATCCATTAAGGTACATTATTTACTGATCAAAAAACATCAGGTCAGGAGAGATAATCCAGGACAATCTTTCCTCCCCTCTCTCAATCAGCTGTTCACAGTGTGTCTAGCTAGGTGCAGAACAGTAGGAAAGTATAGATTGGTTATTTTGGGACCTTTCCAAACTTTTGACAATAGAAATGTTAATCATAGCGGACTGTGCTGAACCGAACTGAACCGGACCACTTGCTAGAAACTGATCTATAGACTTATATCAAATCAGACTGACCTCTGCCCCCTGTTGGACCTTAGAGGGACTGCAGGTTTGCATCCACGTCCAATTCAGATGGATGCCCATCAGCCTTGAAGGAGCAGGCGGTTTCTGATCTCTCTCTTTAACGCATCCTGAGTCGGTCAGTAAACACGTCACAGACAAAGTGAATGTTTATTTTAGTAAAAGATTAAAACAGTTTGCATGTCAGGCATGAACGACAGCATGGAGGGTCACTGAAGAAACCCTGGAGATGATCGGACCGAGCGCATTATGTTTCTGAATGTTTGATCTGAAATATTTCACTCACTATGACATGTCTGATTTAAAGGGACGGTACAGCTGCATCCTGATTGGCTGAAGCACCTGTAGATAGAAGCTTTAGTGTGTTTAATGTCCGTAGGAGACATCAGTGAGACGTCTGCAACAGGAAGTGATGTAATGGTCGTCACAGCTGTTTCCTTAGTGAACATCTGCAGCACAAAACAAACCAATGATGTCATGTAGAGAAGAACCAAAAATGTCAAATAAACTCAAATAAATACTCTGAGTGTGTGTGTCACTTTAAATGATTAAAAAACGCTGATGCTATATTAGCCATTAGCTTCAGGTTTGGTTAGCTTCTCCTGATGAAATTGACTTTAAATTTAGTTTAGAAAGCAAAGGCAGTAAATTGATAGATGCTAACATGCTAACAGAAACAATCCTCCATATTATAAAGGTGAATACAGGTCTGATAATCATGGAACTGCACGACTAAACATTTCATCTTACCAACCATCACTGAACTCATCAAGTTATTGAACATTTTTATAAGTTATGATAACTAGTGAGTTCTGTCAGAGGGGACTGAGTTAGTGTATCATGGTCTCTTACTGATGACCTCAGCTGAATTCAGCAGATTCAACAGCTGATCAGTGAAGTCCTGCTCAATTTCAGCTCTCTGTCGCCCCCTGTGGAGCCTCCTGTCTCTGTTACTGATGTCGGGTGCTGCAGAGTGGGCAGGTGAGCACAGTCAGGGCTGACATGTTACAGCTGCTCCAACAAAGTGCAACCAGAAGAAAAGGGCGTGAATACAAAGATGTATATAAATAAGATGTATTGATTCTACGTACAGAAAGAAGAATTAACAATAAACACATATCACAGTGCCTGTGTGTTCATCCTAATATGAACATAAAATAGATGTGCTCTGCATCAGATTATGAGACAGATGGGTAAATAAAGTGTCTGCTGTGTAGCAGGTTTGTTTGTTTGTGTTTACTTCAGTTTAAACTGGTTTAAATCCAAACTCTGGAGGCTGTTTGACAGAAAAACACCTGCAGGCTTCAGGTGGAGGGTCAGGACTCTCAGAGTCATGTTACTATGGTTACTGTGAGGGGCGGGGCTTTCAATTAATGAACGGATTAATTACATTTAATTATGATTGGTCTTACTGAAACTGATAATGATTGATGGATGGTTTCTCCCAAATACACATATGAGAGAAAAAGAGGGAGAGAGGAGAGAAGAGGGGCGAGAGGGAGGGGAGGAGAAAGGTGAAGACAGGGGGAGTGTCTCTCTGATCTCACCCTGTCCTCCCAAAGCTACCAGCTGTTCCTCGCGCGCTCCATCGATCCATCCATCAGTCAGGTAACCACTCGAGCCCCCGGAAAGAGAGAGAGAGAGATCCGAGCGAGGAACGTTTTAACGGTGAGTTCAGATTCTGCTCTCAGACCAGACTCCTGCTTAAAAACCTGCATTTTAATCATAATGTTGTTTTCAGTGGTGTCCCTCCTCTCCCTCAGCCTGCTCTGAAAGTTTCTGAGTCTCTGTCAGTCTCAAGGTTCATTCGGCTTCAACATATTTCAACGGAAGTATCGGAAGCCTCAAACATATTCAACCGTTTCTAGATCTGTGAAACTGATGTTCCTGTTCTCTGACTCTCTGAGAGGGCTTTAAACTCAATCATGAAAAACTTGTAAAACTGTTCAATAATACCATATCATCGATAAACAGTGTGTACCGCAGGCCGAAACACAGAGGGGGACCTTTGGTTTCATGAAATAACTTTAATGATATTCCTTACGATGAGAACTCTCAGAGTTTAGTCGGACTGTCTAAAGGACGAGATTTCCGAATGGAGTTTAGTATGAATCAAATATGACTCATGATGCAGTCTATAACAGCTGTTCGTTGACTATATGATAGTAATAATAACGGGGGTCTGATTTAATAGTAAACATGTTTAATGAGGCTACACTTTCAGATTAAAGTTGAATCAAGGTGGAATAACTGTCACTTTAAAAAGTTTAATTTAACATTTTACTGAAAAGTGAGGTGGCTTGCGCTCACGCTAACTGTTTTTAAATATTTTATTGTTAAGATTTGTTTGGAGTTATCTTTCCATTAATCCTACAGATTATGAGGTGAATGAATATTAACTTTTGGTGTACATTAAATAATTTTAAATAACCATACTGTGTGTTCGTGTCCCAGCTGTCACTCCTTCAAATCGTCTCTAAAATATTTCAGCTTTTTAAATATAGTTTCCGTGAGCTGCTGTGTATTTATTTTTGAATACAACATACATTAATACCTGATTAATATGAATACATGATGCTGTTTGATCACCTGTTGATGATGTAATTGTGACGTCATCTGTCGGTTCAGTCTCAGACACACATTGAATATGTGTAGAGATGAGCACATGACCAGCTGACGGTTACTCGTATAACTGGAAAAATGTTAACTCGACATTTTTTTTCTCAAAACAAACAAAATTAAATTTGTGTGTGTGTGTGTGTGTGTGTGTGTGTGTGTGTGTGTGTGTGTGTGTGTGTGTGTGTGTGTGTGTTGTAAATGAGGAATCTGCAGGAATTAGACTGATCCTAGGAAGCAGACAGTGAATACAACCAACTGAAATTATTTATTATCAGAGAGCACATGGTTGTAGACATAGCAGCAATCATATCAGTCATATTCGAGTAGCTGTAATTAGTAATACCTGATAAAAAGTTTACGAATACTTTTTGGATCTAATTGCTAAATCTGATATAATATAATTTAATATACAGACATAAACATAGAAGACAGATAAATAGATAGACATGTATTTCTTATGATATCTGAGGGGATTTATGTCATATTTATTCATGTAAAGAGTTATTTTTCTTAATTCATTCATATTTGTATGATTTTTTGCAGTGTGTCGTAAAAAGTTGATTGTTGACATTGATTCCATTTTAACCCCACAAGTGTATGATCTATAATTAGTCTAAACAGTGTATAAATCTGTAATAACTGGTTAATAACAGCTGTAAGAAGATGTCAGACGTGATGTCTGCTTTAGAAATGCAGCTTTAAAATGAAAACATTTGTTATATTCTTCACTCCTTACAGATGAATGATTACCCCCCTCCATACGGCCCTCATCCCATCAATAACCCCGGGTACCCCCCAGGTGAGTTTGCATGAGGGGCATGAAGAGTTTTTTTTTAGTTTCATATTTGTGTATATTTGAGTGTTTTCAAAATCAATAACAACACCAAAAACAACAACAACAACAACAACAACAACAACAACAACAATAATAATAATAATAATAATAATAATAATAATAATAACATAAATATTAATTTTGATAACATGGATGTTAATTTTAACGTTATTATCATTATAATAATAATAATAATAATAATAATAATAATAATAATAATAATAGCAAAAACAATAATTACAAGACTGCTACTAATAATAATACTAATACCACTACTTCTACTACTACTACTACTACTACTACTAATAATAATAATAATAATAATGATGATGATAATAATAATAATAATAATAATTGTTGTTATTTTTATTATTATTATTGTTATTATTATTATTATTGTTGTTGTTGTTGTTGTTATTATTATTATTATTATTATTATTATTATTATTATTATTATTATTATTATTATTATTATTATGATAGTAGTAATCATTATCATCATCATCAAAACTATGATTATTATAATAATGATGCTGATGATGATAATGATAATAATGTTGATGAGAAAATAAGAATAATAGTAATAATAATAACTGAATGTGACACTGTACTTTTATTCAGTCAGATGTATTTAAAGACTCATCAGGTTGGGGGTGCTGGTGGCCTAGCGGTCTAAGCACCCCACGTACAGAGGCCACAGTCCTTGTCGCTGGAGTCGCCGGTTCGATTACCGGCCGGTCGACCATTTCCTGCATGTCCTCCCCCGCTCTCTACTCCCCACATTTCCTGTCCTATAAAATAAAGGCAAAAAGGCCAAAAAAAAAAAAACCTCTTCAGTTTTATGTAAACGCTGCAGGTTTCCATGGAAACTGTCACATGACCTCTCCTTGTCTCTCTGCAGTTATCGGCCCTCAGCCCTCAGTGTTCCCTGGCTCCTCATACCAGGTACCCAGCATGCACTGCTTCATCCTCAGGGTTATAAAGTAAAGTGAAATAGAAACTGAGCACATGAAGCTCAGTGTCAGTTCATTCAGTCAACACCGGTGCCACATGACCATCAGTGTTACTATGACAACCACCCCTGTCCCCTCTGCAGACCTTCCCTCAGAACTATGCCGGACCCTCAGGGCCCTACATGAACCAGCCCGGGTACCAGGGCTACCAGACCGGACCCCACGGAGAGCAGCTTAGACCCACCACCACAGGTAAGTTATAGGTCAAGTTCCAAACATGCTGAATACAGTCATATGACTAACCTGTTGATCTTAAACCTCATTAGAGATGTTCCTCCGGGTGTATTTTTAGCATTACACAACTTTTCACCTGTTTTATTGTCAAAATATTACCTGCTAGTTGAATATATTTTTAAATATTTAAACCAGAGTTAAATTAACCCTCTCTCCTCAGTGGTGGTGGTCGAGCAGCAGAGGCCTCAGGACGACGGTGGCGGCGCTGAGGAGGGATTCCTCGCGGCGTGTTACGCTGCTGTGTGCTGCTGCTGCCTCATGGACATGCTGAGCGACGACCACTCCGACTACTGCACTGACTGACCTCTGACCTCTGAAGGAATGATTTTAAAAAGTGTAAAAATGTGTTTTAATTTAGGATAAAATACTTTTATTTTTCTGTCTTATTTTTATTTCTCTTAGGGTCTTTAAAGATCGAGCTCTCTGATTGGACAGAGAAGAGTCTGACAGATAAGTTGCTATCTCATTGTGTTTGTTTTGGTTGTTTTCACTGAGCTCTGTAACTTAAATAGATTTGACTGACCCTGGGTCAGTTAGCCCTCATGATTGTAATCGTCCAAACCTTTTACCCATCATCTATGGAGACCCACAGAGGACTCTGTCTCGGTGGGTGATGTTTGGAGGATTCAGTGTAGCCACTCGTTTTTAAAGCTGAGATCTGAACCAAGCCTTCATCTCTGAGTGTCTGTGTTTTAAGTTCAGAAAGGACAAACATATCATGTATGTTAGCTGAATGTACATACAGATATCTGTATATGAACATAAATAAATCAAGAATTAATTCTGTTGGTGTCTGATGAGCCTCCACATGGACTGTGAACAGCTGAACTCAAACAAGACTATCAAAACACTCCTCACCTTCCACAGTAAGATCTGTTTAATCTGTTCATGATGATTACCGCCTGACAGGTTTCAGTCAGGAGAAACTAACAAAGGAAAATATTAACAGAGAAATACTGCAAATAGAAAACTGAAAATCAAAGAACCCAAAAAACAGAAACACACCATAACAGAGAATCTATGTACCATAAAACCTGAAATATAATTGCACCTGTGTTTAGACCTTTTTCCTGACTTCTACTGCGTTCAGCAACCTGCAGTTTTTATGCAGACGTGTAGCTTTGTGTAGAACACCTGTTACCATCACCCTGACAGCTACACAGCATTGACAGATGTGAGGTACGGACAGACTCACTGCCTGTGACCACATCCCCAAGACTTCAGCTGGAGCACTCCACATGCTTTATTCACTTCATAGTCTTTCACTGTTTTCTTTAAATGTCTGATTATGACCAACTGAGGAGAAACCGCATCAAAAAGAGGTGTGGCTAAACTGGTGCGGGGAGCAAAGAGACCAATGTGTGCCATCTAGCAGGTTAAGTGCTCTAACTTTTCACATGACACAAAAGGTATTACTATTATCATTACTGTCTCATACACCCAATTTTACAGTATATCCCTTAACTATAAAAAAAAAAGACCTCCAAGTCTGTAGGGGGCGATGGAGGTCAAGAGATTTTCAAAGCGGTTTTGAAAAATTGAGCCAAACATGCAGCTCCCCTCGTGTCAACTAGAGTGTGTCTCATGCAAGCGGCAAACTCCGGTCTCAAACGATGAAGCCAATGCGGAAGTGATATAAACTGCAATACATCGAAAATCCGCTTGAGGCTGGCTGCAGAAACACCGGAAACCACATAGATATGAATGGGAAAAAGACGATCTTTGCTGCATTAATAAACATGTTTACAGCCTGGTTCAAAAAAGGGCTTGGCCCTACAACGCTAATCTCTCTAATGGCACACACTGTACGGGGGGTGAATTTTTTTCTAATGTGACGGTTAAGAAGCTATTAAGATTATGAGTTTTGCCCAAATAAGGACATGACTGACGTGACTCCCGGTCGGGAACACACAGCCATTGGCTAAGAGACTCACACTACGTCACACTCTGCCTAGTTGAGTTCCGCATTACCAATATGGCTGCTGCTGTCGATTTGCTTCAAAACAGCTCTTAGGAACAGATGGGTGACGTCACGGATACTACGTCCATATTTTATACAGCCTATGGTCTCATGCAGTGAGTGGTCAGTCCCCATAGAGCCGCATGTTAAAATGTTAAAGCAGAAATAAACATGTTCACAGCCTGGTACAAAATCAGTTTGGGACTCTATAGCTCATTTCTCTATTCATGACAACAGTACGACTGAATTTATATACAACTCACCTGTTTACATTGGATTATTACCAGGCTGTGTTAAATACTTGAATCTGATTGGCTGAGACCCCACATCACTAGTAATTAACTACAGGGACAACCTGATCACACACGTAATATCAAATCAATCTGCAGAAAGGAGAATAGAACGGAGTGAACAGATTAAAGCAGAATAGAGGGAAACAGAACAGATCAAAGCAGAATATAATGGAACGTAACTTATCAAAGCAGATTATAACAGATCAAAGCAGAATAACAAAAGTTATTCATTCTAGACAGCAAAAGAGACACAAGGGATGACCTTAATCATGTCAAACTAATCTGAGTAAATTAGTTGGTTACATGTCCCTCTGCCTGTTGACACTGTGGTAAAAACTCTCTATAGCTCATTTCTCAATTCATGACAACTGTATGGGCTGAATTTATGAACAACTCACCTGTTACATTAGATTAAAGATTAAAGGGAGGTAGGAGGTCTCTTTGACTGACAGGTGGGTGAGTTGTAGCTATAGAAAGTTAGCTGGAGTCAGCACTTCCAACACAGCAACCTCCATTTGTGGCTTTACCTCTTAAGAGACCTTAGGGTGACTTGTCGTTAACTGAGCAGTAGATGTTCAGAGGAAGTCCAGAAGTTCCTCCGAGGAGAGGGCGGACACACACCTGAACCCAGGTGACACAGAGCACTTTGAGTGCACCTTGAGACAGACCCTACAGACCCTCATCAGGTCCTCTCCTCCTCACATCAGCTTCATCCTCTTCCTCAGAGTCACCATCTCATTTCAAACCCTCTAGGGTCGATACAACCTTCAAGGACTCGATGAAGAGTTTGTACATCCTCATCGCTCTGAGTGTTTCTGATTTCAAAATGAAACACTTGGATGTTAATGTTTAAAGTTTCTGTCTTCAGAGTTTACAGAGTCACAGACGAGATGTTTAATAGTTTATTCATGTCAGTAATAAAACTACAGTCACCTTTCTAAACTCTTTACTCATTAAAGTCACTTTGTACAGTTAAAAGTCTGGTCTGCATTAATATTGTAATAACTGATCCCTTATTCAATATACAAACTCATCCTCACACTCACTTCAGGTCTGAACTCTGTAGTCTCTCTAATCCTCACCTGTAGAGCTTGATCCTCACCTGTAGAGCTCTGATCCCCACCTGGGAGCTCTGAGCCTCACCTGTAGAGCTCTGATCCCCACCTGGGAGCTCTGAGCCTCACCTGTAGAGCTCTGATCCCCACCTGGGAGCTCTGAGCCTCACCTGTAGAGCTCTGATCCCCACCTGGGAGCTCTGATCCTTGCCTGTAGAGCTCTGATCCTCACTTGTAGAGCTCTAACCAATGTCAGCATGGAATGAGAAGACAGGTTTAGATGTGATGAAGATGTGCTCAACCTATGCTCTGTATACTTTGACCATCATTGAGAACTGGGCCACATTATATCACCTAAGTGTTAAAGAAAACCCTTCCTCCAATAAGCTGAATTATCACCCGACTTTCTTACTGATCTGCCGGCTGTGTAAGATGCTTGTGTCTGATTGGTTAAAACCCCTTGACAAGGGTTATTGACTTTCACTAAGCTGAGCAATGCCAGAGGCAAACTGATCACACGTCATGTCAATTAAAACCGCTGAAAAGAGTTCTGGCATATTGTGCTTCTGCTTGCTGACATCAAAGACCGTGAGGTGAGGTAAAACCTTTAGCTTCCGCTAGCGTCATATTCGTAAACAATGGGGCTAAAATGTAAGCATCCATTAGCATACTAAATTGGCAGGCTACTGACATTTTCACATTGTATCCTGTCTGGCAATATTAGTATTGGCAGTGGAGCTGGTGAGAGAAACTTTAAGTTATCGAATGCTACAAAGAGACTTAAACCATGAGCTGTGGTGATGATAGCAGCAGTGTTCTGCCTGGGGAGCTGGCCAAGCATGCCGTGTCTGAAGGCACCAAGACAGTGACCAGGTACACCAGCTCCAAGTTAAGAGATCCAAGCTTCAACCAACAGGACTTTTCAGGACCACCTCCTCTCTGGTGAGGAGCAGAGCTCTACAGGTGAGGATCAGAGCTCTACAAGTGAGGATCAGAGGTCTACGTGTGGGTATCAGAGCTCTACAGATGAGGATTAGAGCTCTACGGGGGGAATCAGAGCTCTCTGGATGAGGATCAGAGCTTTATGGTGATGATCAAAGCTCTATGGGTGAGGATCAGAGTTCCACTGTGAGGGTCAGATCCCTCGGGTGAGGACCAGGGCTCTATCATCAGATGATGATCATAGCTCTAAGGATGAGGATAAGAGCTTTGTGGGTTAGGATCAGAGCTTTATGGGTGAGGATCAGAGCTCTACGGGTGAGGATCAGAGCGCTACCCTGAGGGTCAGATCCCTGAAGTGTTGATCAGAGCTCTACCCTTAGAGTCAGATCCCTTGGGTGTGGATCAGAGCTCTACAGGTTAGGATCAGAGCTCTCAGGTGAGGATGTGGTGGTCCTGAAAAGGACCGTTGGTTGGAGCTTGGCTCTCTTTACTTGGAGCTGGTGTACTTGGTCACAGCCTTGGTGCCCTCAGACACAGCATGCTTGGCCAGCTCACCGGGCAGCAGCAGGCGGACGGCGGTCTGGATCTCTCTGGAGGTGATGGTGGAGCGTTTGTTGTATTTAGCCAGACGAGAGGCCTCACAGGCGATGCGCTCAAAGATGTCTTTCACAAAGGAGTTCATGATGCTCATGGCCTTGGAGGAGATCCCAGTGTCGGGGTGGACCTGCTTCAGGACTTTGTAGACGTAAATGGCGTAGCTCTCCTTCCTGGTCCTCCTCCTCTTCTTAGTGCCCTTGGCAGCCTTAGTCACTGCCTTCTTCATTCCCTTCTTGGGTGCTTTGTCTCCTTCTCCTGCCATGTTGCTCTGTTTCTGTTCTCTCTCTCTCGATGATTAGCTCTGACTCCAGGCCTTACAGATATACAGGCATCATGCTAATAAAACTGCTCTGTCACTCTCTCTTGATTGGCTGTATGTGGACCAACTCACTGAACTAGTTTGTTGTGTTTTCAGGGAGCGAGGTGTGAGTCATCAGGTAGATCGCTCCCTGAGACGCCTGACAGAGATGCTGAAGTAACCAATCAGAAAGCTGTTCACTCAGTACGCCCTGACTTCTGACATCAGGATACATCTCACCTGCTGGCCCTTACCTCTGACCTGAGGTCATCTCACCTGCTGGCCCTTACCTCTGACCTGAGGTCATCTCACCTGCTGGCCCTTACCTCTGACCTGAGGTCATCTCACCTGCTGGCCCTTACCTCTGACCTGAGGTCATCTCACCTGCTTGTCCTAACCTCTGACTCAGTATGTCTCACCTGCTCGACCTGACCTCTGACTCAGTATTCCTCACCTGCTTGCCCTGACCTCTGACTCAGTATGTCTCACCTGCTCGACCTGACCTCTGACTCAGTATGCCTCACCTGCTTGCCCTGACCTCTGACTCAGTATGTCTCACCAGCACGCCCTGACCTCTGACTAAGTATGTCTCACCTTCTCGCCCTGACCTCTGACTCAGTATTTCTCACCTGCTCGCCCTGACCTCTGACTCAGTATGTCTCACCTGCTCGACCTGACCTCTGACTCAGTATGCCTCACCTGCTTGACCTGACCTCTGACTCAGTATGTCTCACCTGCTCGCCCTGACCTCTGACTCAGTATGTCTCACCTGCTCGCCCTGACCTCTGACTCAGTATGTCTCACCTGCTCGCCCTGACCTCTGACTCAGTATGTCTCACCTGCTCGCCCTGACTTCTGACCTGAGGTCATCTCACCTGCTCGCCCTGTCCCCTGACTCAATATGTCTCACCTGCTCGCCCTGACCCCTGACTCAGTTTGTCTCACATGCTCGCCCTGACCTTTGACCTGAGGTCATCTCACCTGCTCCCCCTGACCTCTGACCTGAGGTCATCTCACCTGCTTGACCTGACCTCTGACTCAGTATTCCTCACCTGCTTGCCCTGACCTCTGACTCAGTATGTCTCACCTGCTCGACCTGACCTCTGACTCAGTATGCCTCACCTGCTTGACCTGACCTCTGACACAGTATGTCTCACCTGCTCGCTCTTACCTCTGACCTGAGGTCATCTCCCCTGCCTGCCCTGACCTCTGACTCAGTATGTCTCACCTGCTTACCCTGACTTCTGACCTTAGGTCATCTCACCTGCTCGACATGACACCTGACTCAGTATGTCTCAACTGCTCATTGACCTCGGACTCAGTATGTCCTACCTGCTTGCCCTGACCTCTGACTCAGTGCTTTTCACCTGCTCGCCCTGACCACTGATCCAGAACATCTCACCTGCTTGCCCTGACCTCTGCCTCAGTACACCTCAGCTGTTAGGATCTGTAGGTCTACGTGGGTTTTTGTTGCACCCCCTGTGGACAGAGTATGAAGCATGTAGTCTTTTTAGGGCTCTGATAATCTGACCTGTTAAAAACTCTGAACCCTGATCAGATGATCTGGATTTGGTGATCCACGTCCTGTTGTTACTCGCCCGGCCGCTTTGAGTTATCTCTCAGAGCTGAAGAACCTTAGTCTCCGGATTCACACCTGAAGGTGTTCCCATTAGACCACAGGCTGTGATCCCTCTCTCACTTCACAGGGTAACACAGGTGTTCTTCTTCAGGCCCCTTTACCTTTATCCAGTCTCTGAATCTCAGTATACATGAAGTTAACACACATCTTAAATCTCACACCTGAAGATATTGAACCCTTCACTATTTAAACCCTGAGTCAGGTGATTACACTTTAAACTATCCTGATCACAGTCTTGTATTTGAACTTCCCTCCACACATGATTCTCGTGCTCAGACTGCTCTGCAAAGCTCAAGACGGTTGGCGTGTTGAGGCATGCTCAGTCTGCTATTCTCAGCTCAGCCAATTAAGAGCGTGTAACAGCGCAGAACTGTTTGCATGATGCTTGTACTTAACTCTGCTCCGGTGTGCTCAGAGTCAGATCATCTGAACGAATATATCGGAATCATGACAGGTGAGAGCGGACCCAAAGCGCCCAAGAAGGGGATGAAGAAGGCGGCATCTAATGTCACCAAGGGCACTAAGAAGAGGAGGAGGACCAGGAAGGAGAGCTACGCCATTTACATATACAAAGTCATGAAGCAGGTCCACCCCGACACCGGGATCTCCTCCAAGGCCATGAACATCATGAACTCCTTTGTGAAAGACATCTTTGAGCGCATTGCCGGTGAGGCCTCTCGTCTGGCTCAATACAACAAACGCTCCACCATCACCTCCAGAGAGATCCAGACCGCTGTCCGCCTGCTGCTGCCCGGTGAGCTGGCCAAGCATGCTGTGTCTGAGGGCACCAAGGCTGTGACCAAGTACACCAGCTCCAAGTAAAGAGAGCCAAGCTCCAACCAACGGTCCTTTTCAGGACCACCACATCCTCACCTGAGAGCTTGGATCCTCACCTGAGCTCTGACTGATGTCAGCATGATATGAGAACACAGGTTTAGATGCGATGAAGGTGTGCTCCACCTGTGCACTGCATACTTTGACTATCAGTGAGAACTGGGATGTATTATATCACCTAAGTGTTAAAGCAAACCCTTCCTCTAATAAGCTGAATTATTACCAGGCTTTCTTGCTGATCTTCTGGCTGTGTAAGATGTTTGTGTCTGATTGGTCAAAACCCCTTGACAAGGGTTACTAACTTCCACTAAACTAAAATTGCAGGTAAAGAGTTCTAGCATATTTAGCCTCTGCTTGTTGACACCAAAGACCATGAGGTGAGGTAAAACTGTTAGCTTCCATTAGCAGGAGCAGAGGAAACAGTAATGTTTCTATAAGTACTCAGCAGTTATCTTTGAGACTGGTGCAGTTTACGTAATAACACATGATGGTGCTGTTTCCTCTTACAGCTGTGTTCATACTGACCGACAGAGTTATATATATAGATTATGGGATTAGCTCCACCCTCTCCTCATATGGTCACTTCTGGCTCCAGGAAAAAACTCTGGACTTACACACCATTGACTTATAGCCAAGCCCACTTATTATATACAGTCAATAAGGTACTTGTGTTTCTCCTACAGTCGTATAAATATATTACTCTCCATGTTTTGATAATGATTGAGTCATTATTCTTTAATATGATGTAATAAATCATCATTAAAACAAAGACAACATTTTTAAGAAAGAAGAGCACACTTATCTCTCTTTATGAAATATGAATATATAGTCAGAGTCTTTACAGTAAATATTAATTTTATCTAATAAAGTCTGAGATGTTTCCACTTAATAAAATCACAAAGAAGATGTTAGCTCACAGCCTCTCTCTTTTCAGACACTGAGTCATTATTTTCAGGAAGGTATCTTGTTTATTTCATTCAGAGAACGAGACAGATAGAGCAGAGAAGGTAAAGTCTGCTCACCTGAAGCTGCTGAAAAGAGGGTTTAATGAAACATGTCACTAAAGTCTCAGGCCGTGGCCCTTCATCAGACGGCCTGAGCAGTTGGAGCAGCTTCAGGTGAGCAGACCTCCTCTGTTTCTCAGAGGACAGAGCAGGAAGCTGAGGAGAGAGAGGAGTGATGTGGAGTGAAGGACTGCTGGTTAGAGAGTGAACCTGGGGCCGCCTGCCACTGGCATCACTGGGCATCCATACTGAAACCGTGAACACAGGAACAGGTGATTGTTCAGGACCAGGTTTTCAGTCTAAAGACACTAAATTTGAATTTTATTCGTTATAGATTATTGATAATCATAGATAACAGTCCCTGAGTGATTGATCTGCAGAGATGTTCACATCTATATCGTTCAATAAGAAGTTAGAGTAAATATAGCCTAACATTTGAGACGACATTTCAACCACTCATGTTCATATGATCAGCAGTGAACAGGCCTGTGTCTCTGAAGATATATATATATATATATATATATATATATATATATATATATATATATATTATATTTTTTTATTTCATTTTATATATTTATTTATGTATTATAGCCTTTAAATATTATATATATACATATTCAATTTTTTATGAGATAGGCTACATATGTACAGTCATGGCCAAAAGTTTTGAGAATGACACAACTATTAATTTTCACAAAGTCTGCTGTTTCAGTTTTTATAATGGCAGTTTGCATATACTCCAGAATGTTATGAGGAGTGATAAGCTCAACTGCAATTAATTGCAAAGTCCCTCTTTGCCTTGAAAATGAACTTTATCACCAAAAACACATTTCCACTGCATTTCAGCCCTGCCACAAAAGGACCAGCTAACATAATTTCAATGACACACAGGTGTCACACACATTAACACAGGTGTGGGTGTTGATGAGGACAAGGCTGGCGATCAATCTGTCATGATTGAGTGACTGGACACTTTAAAAGGAAGATGGTGCATGACACCATTGTTCCTCATCTGTTAGCCATGGTTACCTGCAAGGAAACACGTGCAGCCATCATTGCATTGCACAAAAAGGGCCTAACAGAGAAGTTTATAGCAGCGAGTAAGATTGCACCTCAGTCAACCGTCTATCGAATTATCAAGAACTTCAAGGAGAGAGGTTCAATTGTTGCCAAACAGGCTCCAGGGCGCCCAAGAAAGTCCAGCAAGCGCCAGGACCGTCTCCTGAAGGTGTTACAGCTGCGGGATCGGGCCACCACCAGTGCAGAGCTTGCTCAGGAATGGCAGCAGGCAGGTGTGAGTGCATCTGCGCGCACAGTGAGGCGAAGACTTTTGGAGGAAGGCTTGGTGTCAAGGAGGGCAGCAAAGAAGCCACTTCTCTCCAGTAAAAATATCAGGGACAGACTGATATTCTGCAGAAGGTACAGGGACTGGACTGCTGAGGACTGGGGTAATGTCATTTTCTCTGATGAATCCCCTTTCCGATTGTTTGGGGCATCTGGAGGAAGGCTTGCTCGGAGAAGACGAGGTGAGCGCTACCATCAGTCCTGTCTCTTGCCAACAGTGAAGCATCCTGAGACCATTCATGTGTGGGGTTGCTTTTCGGTCAAGGGAGTGGGCTCTCTCACAATCTTGCCTAAAAACACAGCCATGAATAAAGAATGGTACCAGAACGTCCTCCGAGAGCAACTACTCCCAACCATCCAAGGGCAGTTTGGTGATGAAGAATGCCTTTTCCAGCATGATGGAGCACCTTGCCATAAAGCAAAAGTCATAACAAAATGGCTCGGGGAACAAAACATTAAGATTTTGGGCCCTTGGCCAGGAAACTCCCCAGATCTTAATCCCATTGAGAACTTGTGGTCAATCCTCAAGAGGCGGGTGGACAATCAAAACCCCACAAATTCTGACAAACTCCAAGCATTGATTATGCAAGAATGGACTGCCATCAGTCAGGATTTGGTCCAGAAGTTGATTGACAGCATACATGGGAGAATTGCAGAGGTCTTGAAAAAGAAGGGTCAACACTGCAAATATTGACTTATTGCATGAATTCTGTGTTATGCTCAATAAAAGCTTTTGATGCTTATGAAATGCTTCTAATTGTATTTCAATATACCATAGAAACATCTGACAAAAACACCTAAAAACCCTGAAGCAGCAGAATTTGTGAAAATGTAATATTTGTGTCATTCTCAAAACTTTTGGCCATGACTGTATATTATATTTATATACATTATATATCAAATAAATAAATACTATTTATATATGATATATATTTTATTCTGTGATTGAATATATATATATAAATATGCATTTTTTTATATATGTATATTATGATGGTAATGATTGTGATCTCTGTAATGTGAGAACATTTTTACTGTGATCATTTAGATTTACTGATAAGTGATCCTGCTCTGAGGATTGAGGTATTGATCAGTGATCGTGTTGTGATGAATAGATATATTGATAAGTGATGGTGATCATCAGAGCGATGTGTGATGAGTCTGGAGTTGAAGCTTTTAGACTCTCAGCTCTCAGAAGGGACACATCATGGTATCTGGATGTTATTGTATCCTCTCCCGGGCTCTGTGGTGAACAGTCTAACAGTTTATGGATCAGTGCCAGCGAATCTACCTGTAGAGGTATCCGCCCTGACTCTCCCTCGGCCTCAGTGTGTTTACCTGCTCTGAAAACTCTTCTTATTTAAATACAAGAACTGATAAAAGTAGAGATATTTCACCTTCAGTGCTTCCTCTCATGTCTCTGCTCACAGTCTTTCTCTAAAGAAATCACTTTCAGACGCTTTCAGAGGCGGCACGAGGACAGAAGTGTGTGAGGGGTGCACAGAGAGCGCGTGTGTGAGCGACATTTGAGTCCTCTGGGACCCACAGGTGAGAGTCCAGCAGGACGGACCTGGACTCAGAGTTAGGAGGGGGACCTGTTCTCTCTGTCTCAGCAGCTCTTTGGTCTATAGAAGTGATCTTTGAGCGGATTTCAGCCTTAAACTGTGAGGGAGAAAACACACACATACACACTCCACACAGACTCGCGCGTCGGGGATTCACTCTCCACGGTTCTCACTGGCTTCTTAAATCACACACCTGGCTCGTGCAATTTCAAACACTCTCAGCTCAGTCAGCACACCTGACCTCCACCTCAGCCGAACACTGACAAGCAAAGATGGTAGAAGAAGCTGCGACCAAGAAGAAGAGGACCTCCTCACGGGCTAGGACCGGCCTGCAGCTCTGGAAGATGATCGCGGCCGCTGTGAGAATCAGCAGTGGCCGGAAGGGGACTTCTGTACAGGCCATCAAGAAATGCCTGAAAAATGAAGGTGTGGATGTGGAGAAAAATAACAGTCATATCAACAGAAACATCGTCCGTCTGACGAACAAAGGGGTCCTGATCCAGGTTAAAGGGACCGGGGCCAATGGATCCTTCAAGCTTGCCAAGACGCTGAAAGAACCCAAGAAACCCAAAGCCAAGAAAGCAGTGGTAAAGAAAGCAGTGGTAAAGAAAGCAGTGGTAAAGAAAGCAACAGCCAAGAAAGTAGTGACCAAGAAGAGCCCCGCCAAAAAGACAGCTGTTAAAAGAACAGTCGGTAAAGGAACTACCAAGAAAGCTGTCACCAAGACGACAGCTAAGAAAACCACCAAAAAGAAGACAATCAAAAAGATCAGCAAAACCCCGTCCAAGAAGTCCAAGCCAGCCAAGAAGACCCTTGTGAAGAGAGTGAATACAAAGAAGGTTATCCAGAAGAAAACAACCGCTAAAAAAACCAAGAAGTAAAACCAGTTTTCAACCAGCATCGAGTGCAACAACGGCTCTTTTAAGAGCCACCACAGACCCTGGAGAGCTTCCTGCAGGACTCAGACCACGCCAGACCAGATCAGACTAGCTCAGATCAGATCAGAAAATAGGACTTTAAGAACCGTTTACTCTGCTGTCGACAGAGACACAGATTTAAGAACAATACATAAAAAGGATTAGATTAAGGTGTGCACAGAGAGTCGACAGGTAGAGTTTACCTGCAGAGTGAGAGGCTGATTTTACTCTATCTACTCTTTAGTTAATTTTGAAATTGTACTAATGTGTTTTTAATCTTTGAAAGTGTTTCCGTTGATCTCGGGCTTGTTTCAGAGCCGGTCTCAGCTGACTCAGACCTCTAACAGGTCAGTCCAGTTTCTCTGAGTTAGGTTTTTGTGCAGGAGGGAACAAGGATTCAAGGATTCAAGCTTTTTTATTGTCATACCAATACAAGCTGTCGCATGATATGGAACGAAGTTTCGTTTCTCAGGTCCCATATTAAGCCAAAAAAAGAGCATACAATTAATGGAAGACATAGTAATAAATGTAAAAATATAAATACAAATATAAATATTGTGCATAGTGCAATTGAATGTGCAAATGTACAGTGTGCAAGTTTGGAGGTAGTCCGTTTTATTGTACTGTTCATGTGAGAGTCTGTATGGCTGGGAGCAGCCGAGACTACAGAGCACCACCAGAGTTCAGCAGTCTAACAGCCTCAGGAAAGAAGCTGTTCCTCAGCAAGCCGAGGAGAGCAACATCTTCACCCACGTTCAGTACGGACAGTTTGATTTCTGAAGTGCCTGGGATCTTCCTCAGTCTTCCGCACACAAACATGTAATTTGGTCATCACACTCCTCCCTGTAGTCCAGCAGATTATATCATTCAAATACTAAAAGATGAACAGACTTCTTTATGATCTGACTTGTTAAATGTTTTTGGAGTCAGCCTGATGTCTGTGAAAGAGAAAATAATTCATGTTAGAAACCCCCTTCAGCTGATTTATGTTTTCAGTCAGAGAAAGAAACTGACCTGGTGACGGTCATACGCCCGTACCTCTCCGACCTTAATATGTCTTACAGTTTAAAGCAGCGCACACTAACAGCTGTTTGTTTCTGATCCCTGTGTCACCTGTCTCCCTGCAGGTGATCTAACTAAGCCAGTGAGATTCTTGTGATCTCTGTTGAATTATTTAATTATTTAAGGGTTGATTATAATAAATCACAGTTTTTCATCTGTGAAAGTGTTTCCTGTTAATTCCTTCAGGGTCATGTTGAGGATGGTTGTTAGCACCACAGGGCCGCCTCACAGCCAAATTCCACCAGATCCGTGTTCGGTCCATCTGCGAGCCGTCACAGCACCAGATCTGATAGGTTTCGATTCTAGTAAATGTGTTAACTTCCACTGGATCTGCTCTGTTGCAATCCGGCTGCGCCTCTGATCCGTGAGGTGGCCCTGAAGTGCAATCTAAACAGAGCAGATCGAGCAGGACAGGACGTCAGGCACCAAAACAAAATTAAAACATTAGAGTAATTTTCGTCAAAATGAGCGGAGCCAGGCCTGGAGTCAACAGGTCAGAGGTTTTCAGAGGCCAATAAAGACTACATGGATTAGGAGAGGAGGAGGATATTCATTAATGCAGTAATAACCACGGGAAAACCTTGGTCACATGACTCCAGCTGTCCATCGGTCCTGCTTTATGTTGCACTCTGAAAATGCAACCGGTTGGTGTTGACAGACGAGAGAGCACGGTGCTGAACCAGGGGTCCAGGGAATCGGAGATGGACCGGACACAGATCTAGTGGAAGTCCGATGTCAGGGTTCGGCTTCATGGACGTTTTATCCCGGGCGCCCCACTCTGATGCAGCTCTGTAGGAACAACAACCTATCCAATACAACCCTTCACTAAAAACATCTGACAACACTTGAGGCTGATTTATACTTCTGCGTCGAATTGACGGCGTACCCCACACCGGAGGTCTGTGTAGCTCCCGTATCTACGCAGAGGCTTATGCACGTACCTGACGTGCACCTCCTCCAAAATATAACTACCCGTAGAATCAACGTGGGCCGCAAGCGCTGTGATTGGTCCACTCGGCGGCATTGTATTTCCTACATTTACAGTACTTCCGGGATCCCTGCTCATCAGCCGTGTATTTCATCTCCTCCTCTCTATTCTTCATGTAATCATGTCTGTATGATAAACAGCAACATGTATCAGCTGTAGATTAACATAACACGCTCTGAATCGCTGTGGAAAAGTAAACAGAGATCGTAGCGGGCCGTAAGCAGGCGACCGGCTATCAGAAAGGCCGCACTGCCCTCAAGCGTTTCGGCGGATAATTGCTGCACAACACGGACACATCGATGCACAAGTATGTGGTGCTCATGTCTGCGTCAGCCCCTGCTGTGTAGGGGCGACGCAGAAGTATAAATCAGCCTTTAATGATGGGATTAATTATAAATGAGACAAATAGTCAGATAATTAGGCAAAGAGCGACTCAAGTCTGAATGAACGGAACATATCACTCCACTGAAGGAGAGGCAGCAGGCAGCTCTAATCAGTGAATGCACCTAGAGACCAACACACAGCTGTACCATGTTTTCTTCTGATAGACGAATACAGCCGGGGCTCATAATGCCCGTTTTTGCCTTTACATAGACAACCTCTGGTCTTAAAATGAGAAGCCCGTGCAGAAGTGTTATACACTGCTGTTCATCAAGCTACCACTTGAGGCTGGCTGTGCATACACACCCATTTAAATAAATGGTATTTGCATCAGAGGTAAACATGTTTACAGCATGATTCAAAAATGGTTTAGGTCTGCATAGTTAATTTCTCTAACCTCTCTATCCTGACTTGATTGATAGGTGGGCACACTGTAGCTGTCAGTGAAAAGGCTAAAGGGCCGCCTCTTTACCTCACACTAACTTGGACACAATTAGGTTTGTAGACTGTATAATAATGGACGTAGTATCCGTGACATCATCCATCAGTTCCTGAGCGCTGTTTTGAAGCCAATCATCAGTGGGAGCCATATTGATAATGCTGAACACATCCAAACTTGGTGTGACATAAAGAGGCGGGCTTTGAGCCTTGTAGCCAACAGCTATGTGTTCCCGCCTGTCAGTCAAGTCAGTCAAGTCAGCCAAGTCAGTCAAGTCAGTCATGTCCTTATTTGAGCAAAAACTCATAATCATAATATCTTCTGAACTGCATTAGAAAAATATTCAACCCCCTTATAATGTGTGCCGATAGAGAGATAAACTACGTAGAGCCAAGCCGTTTTTTGAACCAGGCTGTAAACATGTTTATTTTTGCTGCAAAGATCGTCTTTTTTGAATTGGTGTCTATGTGGTGTTTTTGCAGCCAGGAGAAGAGAGCATTAAATCAGAGGCAGAAGAAGCTTTGATTTTGAGGCTCATTTATTAAAAATGATCCTCACAGACCCTGAGCTAGGACATGAGGGCTTGAGTCAGTAGGATCTGAACTGATATGGATTTTCTGTACAAATCTTAAATCCCTGAGCAGTAAGATGGGACTATTCACCTTATTTTTGAATGCGGAAGTAAAGCTATGACGTACTTCATAGTTTTGTGCCTGACATCTAGTTTAAAATATTCGTCGTTGTGTGTCTTGGCCTTTTTCGTCACTGTCGAGAGATTTGTTGCTTTAGCTGCTCTGAATTAGTCAAGCTACTGGCATTTACCATCGACCGGAAGTATGGAACCGGAAGTACTTCACAAAATAACAGTTAACTGCCTGCGTCAGAAAATAAGGTGCATAGAGCCAATCAAAGAGCAGGCCAGTGTCTATGGGTCCCTAAAGTTGTTTTCTTTGTTACCTACTTCTACTCCTTTTTACACATGGAAATTAAAATGTTTCAGCACTGATGAAATTTATCGATTTTGTTTTTCTGATATTTCGCCTTTTTTACTTGATTTTTTTACTTACTTTTTGTACATATTCAAAATAACTTCCTTCACAGTTTGAGCTTTTATTTTGAAGGAAATATCTCTATCTCCCCGTCCCTTTCTCTCTCCCTCTCTCTCTCTGTCTGTCTGTCTCTCTCTCCCCCTCTCTCTCAATTCAATTCAATATTTTTTGCTTTATTGACATGAAAAAAGACAAGTTGTTGCTACACAAACATTACATACACTCCCTCTCTCTCTCTCTCTCTCTCTCTCTCTCTCTCTCTCTCTCTCTCTCTCTCTCTCTCTCTCTCTCCCCTCCTCTCTCTCTTCCCGCCTTTCTCCCTCCCGCTGTTAGTCTCCCGCGCATGTCATTCAGTTTGAATTTTCTCTGTCCAATAGTATTCCAGCCTCCGCGGGGACTGCTCCTAGTCTGGACCACTCAGCGTCGAGCTCGCTATGCAGCTGTAGTATAAAGACTCAGTCTCCAGCTCTCTTTTCATTCATCTATCACTGAACTCAGAGAGAGCAGAGAACTGTAAAATGGCCAGAACCAAGCAGACCGCCCGTAAGTCCACCGGAGGCAAAGCCCCCAGGAAGCAGCTGGCCACTAAGGCCGCCCGCAAAAGCGCCCCGGCCACCGGCGGAGTGAAGAAGCCCCATCGTTACAGGCCCGGCACCGTGGCTCTGAGAGAGATCCGTCGCTACCAGAAGTCCACAGAGCTGCTGATCCGCAAGCTGCCCTTCCAGCGCCTGGTCCGTGAGATTGCTCAGGACTTCAAGACCGACCTGCGCTTCCAGAGCTCCGCTGTCATGGCTCTGCAGGAGGCCAGCGAGGCTTACCTGGTTGGTCTGTTCGAGGACACCAACCTGTGCGCCATCCACGCCAAAAGAGTAACTATCATGCCCAAAGACATCCAGCTGGCCCGTCGCATCCGTGGCGAGAGAGCTTAGACTGACCTGAGACCTAAACCACACAAAGGCTCTTTTAAGAGCCACACACCCTGACCTTAAAGAGAAGAGTCCTACAGAGAGCCCCCTGAGATCACTTTTACAGACAATAAGATGTTACTATGAACATGATATCAATTCAAATTGCTTTATTGGCATGAAAGTTCATACAATATTGCAGAAGCGTAAACAAAATCACATCAACAATATATATAATCACAATAAATCAATAAGAATTAACATCAAAGTTTATTAAAAATAAATATTATATTCGATATATTTAAATGATAAACCGAATGAAAACAATAGTATGATTACAGTGTTAATATATATAGTGTTGATATACCTGCCAACACGTTTATACACACAATGTACATTACCATACTAGTGACCAAGGTGTCTCTAATCTGCTCGGCTGTAAATCGACTTGTATAATTTATATATCTAACAGTGCACGTGCATCACCCTGAAGTGACATTGTTCTCTGTCACAATCACACCATGTCAACCTGCAGGACCAATAAAATATCATCTTATCTCATTACCATGACTTTCAATTGCTTTATATTAATACCGAAGGTGACTTAATGTCTCATATTATGAGACATAAACGCGGTGCAGCGGTCTCATGATAGCTTTGTAACTGGATGTGACGGAAAACATCTTTCAATGAGTATAATCATCCAATCAGAGAAAAGGATTTTGAAATCACTACTGCGTTTCCGCTCTTCTTTCCGCCACTTTCAAAATAAAATACAAAACCGAACATCATCAATGTTGATATCGATTAAAAAAAACCTTAGATAGAACTGGCTTCAACTAGATGAGGAACTTTAACAACAGTTAGATTAGATTAGGTCAATTCTATTTACAAACTTATGTGTTTTGAGAAAATATTGTGATATTTTTCTCAAAATATCTTTTTGATATTTCTAAATCACAAAGCAAAGCTGACAATCAAGCTTTGGTTATTATTTCTGTTCTCAGAAACAAAGGACTCAAAAACAAAAAAGGGATAAAGAATGAACGTGTGTGAAATGCTGAGGATTATCGAAAGAACCTCTCTGGGGGCCCTTCATTCACATTCTGATCCTGTCCCCTCCTGAGAGTCTGTGTGCATGTGAGAAGGCTGAGTTGTTTGATCAGACGAATCTTCACACCATGGGTAAAATGATGAACCTGTAAATAAGGAAAAAAGGCCCACCTCTTCCTTGCAAATGTTTTACATCCCAGTGTGTTTCTTATAGTAAACGGACACAGGTTAAAATATCTGGAGTGAGTTTAAAATAGAGCCACACAGAGGCGAAGGACCCCAAATAATGATTAACATGCTGTATGTTGTTATCTGATCAGACACATTGATCTCCAATTTGCTCACATATCTATCCTCAAAATATTGAATCTCTCTCGACTTGAGACATTCAATATTTGCTCATCTTTATCTTTTAATGATAAAACTTTCAGATCCTGAACAGCTGACTTATTTACGGCTTTCATTTGAACGCTTGTTTTATTTTGAAAATCAGGGAAGCCGAAACTAAAGCGTGGTAGTAATTTCAAAAACCTGACTAGTCCTCTCTGATTGGACGATTATACTAACGCACCTCGCGTCCAATCACTGAGCAGCTGAGTGAGTATATATCCTGTGCCTCCCCTGTCTAAGGTACAGGTATTTTCCTCCTCTACCTTCTCACTACGCTCTCCTTTACACCTAGACGACATGTCAGGACGCGGAAAGACAGGCAAAGTAAAGGCTAAGGCGAAGTCCCGCTCCTCCCGGGCCGGGCTGCAGTTCCCTGTGGGCCGTATTCATAGGCTGCTCAGGAGGGGACGCTATGGGCAGAGGATCGGAGCCGGCGCCCCGGTGTACCTTGCGGCGGTGCTGGAGTACCTGACTGCTGAGATTCTGGAGTTGGCCGGGAACGCTGCCCGCGACAACAAAAAGACCCGGATCATCCCCCGACACCTGCAGCTGGCTGTCCGTAACGACGAGGAGCTGAACAGGCTGCTGGGGAAGGTGACTATCGCTCAGGGAGGAGTGTTGCCCAACATCCAGGCCGTGCTGCTGCCAAAGAAGGCCGAGAAGAAGTGACGACCCCGACCAGACAACTCAACACAAAGGCTCTTTTAAGAGCCACACACTCCAAACTACAGAGATCCTGTCTGTTTAAATTAGTTTTCCATGAAGGGACAGGTAACTAGAGCAGTGGGGTTCAATCACACAATTGAGTTTCACTTAAAACAGACTGATCTTAGTAACTCAAGTTCATGTAGTTTCTGAAAGATGAGATTCAGATTTGACCTGTTCAGCAACCTCCTTCATTACAACGAGTCTGACATGAGATCTCAAAATTCTCTCGTTCAGGTGAACTCCTGCTTCAGGTCTGTCACCTGGAGGAGGATGTGTTCACAGAGCGCTCCTCATCGGGGTTTATCATAGACTGTATAAAATATGGAAGTATGATCCGTGACGTCACCCATCTGTTTCTGAAGCGCTGTTTTGAGACCAATCGTCGGCGGGAGCCATATTACTTCCGTCGAGCCAGTGTGACGTAAAGCTACAGTGTTTCCACAGTCAGCTGTGCTTCTCATTGGAAGACTAGTAATCTCAATAGCTTCAAAATTGCCACGTTAGAAAAAAAAAAAAAGCTACATCACCTGCAGGAGGTGCTGAACCTGGGACTTCACTCATCAGCAGTGGTGGACAAAGTACACAGCTCCATTACTTAAGTCAAAGTAGAGATCCTCTTGGTCAAATATTACTCCAATACAAGTGAAAGTTGCTCTGTCAAATTATTACTTGAGTTAAAGTACTGAAGTACTTCCTTTTTTAAGTATACTCAAGTATTCAAAATACTTCTTAAAAAAATCTCAAAACATTGTATTTTCAAAATGCATAATTGCAGTCAAGATTACATAGGAGTACAGGTACATCATGTTTATTTAGAAACCATTACTTGAAATCTCTAAAAAGTATACCATGGAATAAAAACAGAAACTAAGTTACTCCAAGCACAGACAACTTAGTTTGAAATGTTCATCTGGAATGAAACAAATGTTACGTAGCTCAACACTCTTTCTCAGATTGGACAGTGAATGTTTGTATGTTTGGGCAGAGTGGGAAACAGGGAGAACAACAATACGTATCATCCTTCATTTCAAAAACCTCTAACAGGCTGAAGATATGGCCATGGGTGCTCAGGTGGAGAATTATAGCCATCATTACTACCTCTTAATGAACTGCCTGTTCTGAGTGAAATCTGCTCTGTGTTTGCTCCACAAATTCATGAGCTGACTTCAAAGCTAAAGTAGTGAGTAACTAGAGCACTGATAGAAATATAGTGTAGAAAAGTAATAAGTACCCACCAAAAATAATAAAGTACAAGATGTACTTAAGTACACCAACACCAACTACTGACACCAACTACAGTTTATAAACCAACAAACAAACAGAGCTCAGACACACAAACATTCAACTTCATTTTATTATTTTACTTTTATTAATTCTAAGAACATTTCAAACATCTTTTATATAATTAAAGAAATATTTTTTTATTCTCCGTCCTAATCAGGTTAGTTTCACCTCCATGTCCATAAAGAATTAGCCTAGCTCAGCATAAACACTGGACACAGGACTAAACTGTTTGAATAGCTTCCTCAACAGGGAGAGAAAAACGATACATCAAACACAGACAGACAGACAGACACACACACACCGGTGTGAAACTTGTGATTCAGCAAATAAATAGAGCAGCAGCTGCAGTTCCTCTTATGTCCTCTAGGTGCTGCTGTGATCAAAGTGAAAGTGAGAACCTGACTAGAAATACAAACACCTTTCACAGCCTGATGCCACTTCTTGCAAAGTGATTTCAGACTAAAGGGCTGTTTTTGAAATGGCCTGGTACATACTACATATACTGTATTAGATTTAGTATGTAGTATGTCTGTTCTGTTGGATCTGTTATGCTGTATGCTGGGCCAGACGTCACTGGATTTTCGGAAAGCGGAAGTAAACAATGGCCAAGCTGATAAAGAAACTGCTTCTTTAGCGTCCACTTATGATTTAAAAGGTTAGAAAGTGGTTTATATGGAATTTAATAATTTTCACAGCACCTAAAATCTCAGTTCCACCCTTAAAAAAAAGAAAAAGCAGAACGAGCGCTGTGCATTGTGGGAAACAGTACGTGGGGGAGACTGGTCCGATGCATACTGTGAAATTTTCCTGAATCAGTAGACATCTGGGGAGTTTCAGCATACTGCAGATTTTGCTCTTGTTCATATACTACTTACTACATAATGAATTTTGGCCAAATCAGCAGTACTGCTAGTATAGTAGGCGGTTTCGAAAACAGCCAAGGTTCTGCCTCATGGTGTCAGCAAGGATGGCATCAGTCTTTATACATAACTTCCTGTCAGGGACGGCGTGGCCAGCTGAGGCAACAGGTTTGTCCCTGCTTGGCACTTTTACTGATGCTCTGTGCTCCCCCACTTCAGCCCCGCCCCGCTCCAGCACCTGCCGCTGTCCCAGATGGCCTCTTCCGGTGGAGCCGGGGAGGTCAGAGGACGAGGAGCGGGGTGGGGGGCGGAGCCTGGAGGCGACTCAGCGCGTGCTTGCGGTGACACAGGAGAGCTTCTGCTGGGAGCATAGACTGTATAATAAATGGACGGAGTATACTTGACGTCACCCATCTGTCTCTGAAGCACTTTTTTTAAGCCAATCAATGGCGGGAGCCATGTTAGACATGCTGAACTCAACATAACTTCTGTCAATCTAGTGTGAATTAAAGAGGTGGGCTTTGAGCCTCCTTGCCAACAGTTTCAGTGTTCCCGCTTGTCAAGTCAGCTGAGCCTCTCATAATGGAAAACTCATAATCTTAATATCTTCGAAACTGCCGTGTTATGAAAAAATTCACCCCCCGTACAGTGTGTGCCGATCGAGAACTGAGCTATCCAGACTACACTTGTTTTTTGTACCAGGCTGTAAACATGTTTGTTTCTGCTGTAAAGACTTGCTTTTTTGAATCCGTGTGTATATGGTTTCTGGTACTTCCAGAGCCAGCCTCAAGCAGATACTCGAGGAACTGCGGTTTTTAACACTTCCTCACTGTCTTCAATTCTCGCGGCCGGAGGTTGCCGCTTGGCTGGGAGCCGTTCTGAAAGGACGAGTTGTTGGAGCTCTGACGGGAGCGGGAGTTATAATGAGCCTGCCAACCCTGGCGCTTCTTCTTCCACTGGCAGCGGAGGATCCGGATAAACGCCTGCAACAAGAACCAGGACCAGTTAGAACAAAGTCAGAGCCATCTAGTAGTAATAGTATTATTATTTTTAGTGGTAGTATTAGTAGTAGTAAGTTATAGTAGATATAGTATTAGTAGTAGCCTAATGGCATTATTAGTAGTAGTAGTAGTAATAGTAGTAGTAGTAGTAGTAGTAGTAGTAGTAGTAGTAATAGTAGCAGTAGTAGTTATAGTAGTATAGGTGTTGTTTGTACCTGTTTGAACTCCCGGCTGTAGCAGGGGTAGATGATGGGGTTCAGGCAGCTGTTGAAGTATCCCAACCAGAAAATCACTTTAAAGAGAGTTTCAGGAGGACGAAGGTCACTGTTGAAAGACACTACACACAAACGCATGCACAAACACACACACACACACACACACACACACACACACACACACACACACACACACACACACACACACACACACACACACACACACACGCACACACACACACATGATTGTCATTAATGCTAGGGTTGGTAGTCACGGAAAACTAGCATGAATTTGAATGTAGCATTTCCTCAGGACTCCGTCCCCCCCGCTCACATGCTCGAGCGCCGCTGATTTACAACCATATGATCGTGACTGATTCAAAACCGGTCATCAGCACACAAAACAACACCAAAACTTTATCATAGTGAAAGTTAAAAACACAAACAAATATGGCTGTTGTTAGTACTCACAACTTTCATGCTAGCATTATCCAGTTGTACTGGTGACACGATATCAGGAGAAAAGTTATAACACATATAATACTGTAACAGCTCTACTGTTTGTTAAACATGTTCAGTGTAGATGTTCTTAATTCCTACAGTGTTGACGGTTAGTGAAGGCCTCAGGAGAGGTGTAGAGTGTGCGAGCGGAGAGAGGAGAGACAAGAGGAGAAGTTTTTCATTAATTCAAACATTGATTGTTGCTTTGTTGGTTGGCGTGATCACAGCCGACAGTGACCGGTTATTAAAGCTCAAAGTGTTCATGAATCGGCTCGTCATCACTACAGCGTCCGGACAGACGCTACAGTACATGTATATATTTCTGTAGGACTTACTAAATGTCATTAATTCTTCTGCTTGTCAGAGCCCCGTGGTGAGAGCTTTTTAGACTCTGATCCGGACTACAGTCCTGAGCAAAGCACCTCATCGGGTCGGAGGGGACAGGCCCGAGGTCGAGCGAGAGGGGCAGTCAGTAGAGGCAGGGGAAGCAGAGGCAGGGGACGGGGACGAGGAGTGCACGCTGGGGAAACGTACGCGCAGAACGGCAGGACGGGATTTGAATGGTTTAAAATTTTGGAGCCCAAAAACGGTGATTGGTTGGTGTTTTCCCAAGTTTACTCCGGCTGTAGATAGCAGCTTTTTTTTACCTCTTTTTTAAGAACACATTATGTATTGATTGCCATCAGGACATAAAGATAATTTTAACCAGTATAACAAAAAGTGTATCTAAATCTGACTACCAACCCCAGCTTTAAAGCATATAGAGATGCCGGTCAGGTCTTCATTCACCAGGGGGCAGTGTCCATCAGAGATGAAAACAGGTACATGTCCTGAGACACGTCCAGACGTCAGTGCTTTGTTCTGAAGTCTGTCCGTACAGCCGTCTGTCCAGACGTGTCAGTTTAACCCTCTTCTCTCAGAGGTCTTGTGGATTTTGAAGTCCAGTTTGAGTCGCTCTAACACAACAGATCACTCTTTAACATAAACAATGATGGAGGTCCTGTTTTTGATTTCTGCATGTAAGTCTCCACTCAGGGTGCTGAAGTGTCCCTTCAAAATAAAACACAACTTTAATCTTGAAATTTATCTTTCATATTTGTTCTCTCAAACACTCAATCGTAGCACAGACGGCTTTAGATCAGACGTGTACTTTTGCTGTAATGAACCTCAAATGAACCTCATGTCCGGGTCATGGAGGTCAGGGGTCATCTGGTGGACTGTTGGGGGATGTTGGTATGGGGGTGTGGGGGTGCAGGGACGGGCACCTCCTGTTCATTAAAGACTCCTCTTCTTTGTAAAGAGCAGCGTGAAACACCTTCAGCACCTGAAGCTGCGGAGGACCAACATGCTCTAAAGACAGGCATCAAAATACACAACTCTCCGTCTCCTCTCCTCTCCTCTCCTCTCCTCTCCTCTCAGGTGCTGACCTGTACTTGAGCAGGTGACCCGTAGTGAATCAAGGTTTTCGGAGGTTTTTGGAGGTTCTGGGGGATTGTTGGAGGATTTGGAGGATTTGGTGGATCAGGTATTTGATGTCCTGAGCAGGTGGATTATTTAGCCCTGAGCGTGGACTTGTAAGGCCATCCTTTGCCTCAGGCTGCTCTCTGACTATATATGAAGACTCTGACCTCGGCCATGAGAACTACATGTGACAGCGGCCCATGATGCATCTCTGTCTCCTAGTTTGGAGATGAGTCTTTAAATTCAGGCAGAGTCTATTTTAGTTTGATGAAGTTTGGCTCTTTGTGTAAACATGCTGCTCAGATCTCCCCTCTTCTTCTGTGGTTTCATACTCAAGTCTCCCAAGTCCCTACAAAGATCTCTAAACACACTGATACGTCTGATCGCCTGGCAAACCAAAACAATGCACCGTGCTCACAACACCGATGTGTCTGTCTATTACAGTGTGGTTACCGAGGCTGCACCGCGACGCAAAGCTCAACTCTGAATCATCTGAACATGATAATTATAATAATAATAATAATAATAATAGTAATAATAATAATAATAATAAAAACTGATAAGATTTACAGAGCGCCTTTCTAAGTACTCAAGGATGCTTCACATCAAGTGCATAAAGAATAAATTGGCGGTCTATTTAAGCTGCAAGTCTACCTGTCTCTGCCTCTGCTTTGCAAGTGCTCCTGCTGATTCTCAGTGCTGTGTGAAAACTTCGTACCCACCTCCTCCCCAGCATCCCTCTGCATTAGTCTTATCTCATTACTCCTAAATGTCTGCATTTAAATAATCTACAAGGAGTACGGAGGTTCGGAGCCCATACGCCAAACACAATACTGTGTGCTTCAATAAACTTCATCTTAAGTAAACGTGAGTTGTCTGACTGAAATAACTGTATATAAGTAAACAGATAAAAAGAAATAGGTAAATAAAATAAAAAATGAATTGACTACCTAATAAAATAAATAAATAAAAACAGACTCTACATCAGGTGTGTTTAAATGTTTACGCACAGTAAACTGTGACCGACATCACACTGCTGTTCATGGAGACATGATGCTTCGTCTGCTGAGGCTCTACTTCAGGTGTACTGTGAGCTCATACAGGTGTACTGTAGGATTAAAGCATCCTAAGAAGGAAGGTTTGATTCCAGCCTTGACCATCTACTGCATGTCCTCCCCCACTCTCTGCTCCCCACATTTCCTGTCTCTCTTCAGCTGTCCTGTCCATGAAAGGCAAAAATGCCCCCAAAAAGTCTAACTTTAAATGTACTCTGTCGTGTTTTTGCGAGAGGGAGGCCCACACCAAACAAGTCTGTTGTTATCAAACAAGGTTGAGCTTGCGGACATTGAATGGCTAAGCCGGTAATGCTAAAGGGGGTAGAGCTAATTTCCTACTTCAACAGATAGCTGGATTCAAGTGACAAAGTTTTTCACAACTCACTACATAATCCTGCTCACTCTCTGTCCTCACAGTCAGCTCCTGTTTATTCCTGATCCCATAAAAAGTAGGTGGAGTCACAGAGTTTGGGGAAGCTGTACAGAGATATAATCAATGTGTCCCATATATATTCCAGATGAATGAATCTCTGCTGTTCCATACCTCACACCATTTGTCACCAGATGATCTGCACACTGATTGGCTATCACGGTGCGATAGATTCGCTGAAGTTCAGATATTTCAACCTGCGCAAATTATTCACTTCATTCGCTCGAGTGAATTCGAGTCAATTGTGTCTGGTGTGAACGCCCCATAACTGGTTTTAACTTGAAATGTAAACGTTCAAACACCTCGAGTTTAATGGAGAGGTGACCTCTTCATAAATCCTATTTTTATTGCTTCTATTTGAGTTTTTCAAAATAAAGCTGCTGTTCAATGATTTGGAGTGTCAACACTGTTCACATATTTGAATTAATCTTTTTAACTCTTTGTTTGAATTAGAAAATCTAAACATGACAGATCAATATTCATAATCAACCCAGTATCTCTAACGTAGGTATAAAGACGTGTCTCTGTGAAAAATAATTCCTGCCTCAGCATCTCAGTATTTAGGCTCCGACCCCTTGGACCAGGTGCCGTGTTTGTGCAGCTTGTCCTCCTGATCTGAGTCAACGCGTTGATCCTCTGATCACAGATCTGTTTGTCTGAGCTTCAGTTGGCAGCCTGTTTATATTAAACCTGTTATTATTCTCTCTTATGAAACCTGTGGCGCTCCAGAGGTCGCCTGCAGCCTGAGGGATTATGGGTAATTCTTCATTTGGATTCTGCAGTGCTCTAACGCTGAAGCCAGAGTTATTAAGGCTCCTTTTTGAGAGTCAGAGCTGATAACCACAGGAACTTCAGCAGGAACCTATTTCAGACGGCAGCTCTGTGTGAACAAGAATAAATAATCTGATGGCATCGGACAAAGCTGGGCTCAGTTTAAGTTTCACTGAGGCTTTGTTTCCTTTAGTGACTTTAATCCTTTAGAGATGTGCTAACACAAACACAGACCAGGACCAATGTAGACCCTCTTCAGGTGAAGACTCAGTACTATCTGAGCACATCTGTCAGTGTCTGAGAGTCAGTCGCTTCATGGGGATCTCATCCAGGGCTCTAACTTAACTTTTTCGATCACCAGCCAATGTGGCTGGTAAGTTTCTGAAGTTACCAGCCAATCAAAATTTCCACTAGCCAAATTTTCTTCCATGCAAAAAGTCAGATTATTAGAGCCACTGAAATAATTTGATAATTTTACTAACTAAAGCTTTAAATGAATCTTATGCTGAAGTTGGGAATGTATGTCCAATTAAAATGATTACAATAAAATAAAACTTCAGTACATACAAAAATGATCCTAACATTTCATTACTCATTAACCCTTACATACTATTCAGGGTCTAATTTCACCCATTTTTTGTACATAAAAAGAAATAAAACATTAAAATTTTTCTTTTTAGCTAGAAATTTGACGATGTATCTTAATGTGATCCTGAATATACAAAAATTGAAATATTTTACAACTTTCTACATGGTTTAGTGCAGGTAAAGCCCAAAATGATGTATTTTCTATACATTATGAATAGAGACTAATTATGAGGGGGATACTGTGAAATGCTTGAATATGAACAGTATTTAAGGCTAAACATCGTCAGTGCTCTCTGAACTGTCTTCGAACTCTGACTCAGAGTCCCCATCTAAATCAGTTCCATTTTCCCATCAGAAAAAACACGTCTGGATGAAATCACCGCAGCAATCAACAACGTGGGTTTGAAATCTGAACTCCAGCTGAAGTTTAAACATTTGATTTAAAAATCCTACGATTAAAAACAAACTTATTGATTCGTGAAATGAAACTTTTGGAAGCCTTAAAGGTGACATATCACGCTTTTTTCATCAATATATATTGGTCTAAGAGGTCCCCAAAACATGTCTTTAAAGTTTATGCTCAAAAAAACACTTTGAAATCAGATTTTGGCATGCCTGAAAAGCCCTCTTCTTCACAACACACTCTGTTTTCCCTCTGACCCCGCCCCCTCAGGAAGTGGATGTGCGTCGGCTCTCCATCACGTTGATCTAATGTTTACATGTTGGCTGAATATACACGGCTGCTATCACGTTACTTCAACCCTCTGAATCTGATCCAGAATCTGATCCTGACGGAGAGGCGCCTGCAGCAGGACCTTTCTGAAGGATTGGTCACAGATTTAGTGTTTCTTGTTGTTTTATTTATCAGTATGTCGACGTGTGTCTTGGTACACAGCTACGAACATGTAGCTATGTGGCTATGCTAACTAGCGCTAACACTTATCCATGATAAATAAAAATCATCCACCAGATCTTCAAATCTGCAGACGTGGTGAGTAAAAGCACATTGGTCACAGATTTAGTGTTTCTTGTTGTTTTATTTGTCAGTATGTCGACGTGTGTCTTGGTACACAGCTACAGCTACAGCTATGAACATGTAGCTATGCGGCTATGCTAATTAGCGCTAACACTTATCCATGACAAATAAAAATCATCCACTAGATCTTCAAATCTGCAGACGTGGGGATTAAAATCGACCTCTGCCAGAAAGGCAGCGGGACCTTTTCTGAAGGATTGGTCACAGATTCTGTGTTACTTGTTGTTTTATTTGTCAGTATGTAGACGTGCGTCTTGGTACACAGCTACAGCTACAGCTATGAACGTGTAGCTATGTGGCTATGCTAAGTAGCGCTAGCACTTATCCATGATAAATAAAAATCATCCACTAATAAGTGGATTATTAGTGGTTTATTAAGACAGCCTACAACTAGCATGCCTCCCTCCTAAGCTCCTTGTTAGCACACATGTGTGCAGGTAATGAATAACAGAGGGGGGATTCAGTATTATTTTATACAGTCTATGGGCTGAACAAGCTCCGAGCTCTGACTCCGTGACAGACCGGATATTGTTGTTACGTAACAAAAACACGGAAGTCTGAAACGGCTCGTTTCACACACATTTACAGAAAGGTGGAGAAATCAAAACAGGGGCAGAATGGATTTTTTTCATTCTCGGGGGGTTTGTAGACATGCCAGGGAAACATATTTCAGGTAGAGAACTGTTAAAAAGTCCATTTTGCATGATATGTCACCTTTAAAAAAAGTAGTTATTTACATTCAGGGGGAAAATGTCAGACCTAAAGATCGCTATAAAAAAACTAAACATGTGGCCGCTCTCAAAAAAAGCTGTGCTGGAGACCCCAGCCTGAAAGTTTAAGGGGGGAGCGGCAGCACGTACCAGGTCTGTATCGGGGCACAGGCGGCACAGACAAACCTGCGCCTGTGTCTGATGAAGATGATGGAAAATATCAATATTGTAGACTGCACACTGGTTAACTGACCAATTGTTTTCAATCAACTTCAACTGTGGTCATTTTGTAACACAGAGCCTTGGCAAGAAATGGCTTGTGCGCAATTACGCATGAGGCAAACCGGAGTGTTATATTAATTATTTATAACTTCAGACGTGCCAACAGGTTTTGATCTCATGTGAATGAATTTTCTTCGTTCTTAAATGGTCAGCTGCCACACACACACACACACACACACACACACACACACACACACACACATTCCAAGTCTTACAACGCATCCTATCGCAGCACATCACATCGTAAAATATTTCATCTAAGTGAAGGGAAACACATCACAATGCATCCTACCGTAACGTATCATAGTATTGTACCACAGCCCAGGGCAACACATAGTAATGCATCGCAACTCATTGCAATGCATCTTTTCCCTACGCATTGCATTGCATTGCAACGCATTGCAGCGCATCACAACGTATTGCATCGCAACGCATCGACCACATCACAAGGAAACACAACACATCGCAATGCATTGCATCTCATCGTATCGTAACGCAATGCAACCTACTGTAACGTATCATATCGCATCGTATGGTATAGTACTTTACCTCAGTGCAGGGCAACACATCACATTGCAACGCATAGTATTGTACCGTATCGTATAGTATTTTATGGCAGCGCAGGGCTATATTGGATCATTTCGTGCCCTGTCACATCGTTGAATTATATCATATTATGTTGCAACATCGTCTCGTATATTTTTGAACTAGCAGCTTCATGACTCTGAAAACTCTGACTGAAAAATCCACAGACCTGATTTTCCCTTAACATCTTTGTCGTAGTTCACGCCTCAGACTTTGATTCAGACCTTTTTTCATTGTCACCACATTCATGCTGATGCTGACGCTAATAGCACTACTCAGTGCTTTCAGTGATTCATGTTATATTCTGTCATCCATTGGCTGTGACTGCTGTGTTTCATGAGGTGCACAGGGGAAACAGAGTTAGATTACATTTTCTTTATGAATGTTGGATAAATTTGGGCCTGAAGAGTTTCAATCATGAACATGTATCCTCCTCTTGAGAAGACGTCTACGAGGTGTTGGCCGCACACACAGAAGAGCACACAGTGGACACAGGTAGTGATCCCTGACAGACATAAGATCAGTCTCTTTCAGTATCTTTAAGGCTACTTTGGCTCTGACAGACTCCCCTCAGTGTCTCTCTGTCGGATAAGACTGTAATCCGGGATATCAGCCTGAGGGGATCATCCGGCGTTGCTCAGATGGTCATGTTGTTGGAAATCAACCACAACAAATAAATAAATATCAAGAGCGTCTGACTTCCGGACTTTTATTCTGTGAGAACACAACTTCATTTCTGTCCCTGAGAGGCTGGCTGCTGATTGGATGGTGACGAGAGGGACAGGTCTGCCCAGGTCAAATATTTCAAACATGAAGGAAATCAGAAGATTTATCCAGACTGAGGCGTGTTTCAGAAACTTGTTCATATGCAGGACAGAGCTCACTGTTCTGACGTTTTCATGATTTATTTCTAAACGTTTGAAGATTACACCTCGTGAATAATTTCATCCCTAAGACTGAGCGTGAGCTCATCGAGCAACATTTAACCCCTTCTATCTACGAATGTATCTTAGTATTGATCATGTTTGTACCGTATTTTACAGGACATTCACTGTAGTGTTCATCGGGTATAAAGTCACTGTTCATATATGTTTTATGTTATTGATTTAAGTATTGATCAGTTGAGGTTTTAGTGTATTGATCATAGCATTGATCAGGTGATGAAGTGTGTGAGACGTACCAATGGGCAGTGCGAGAAAGAAAGGCAGCCAGCACAAGATGAACATGCCGACCACCACGCCCAGTGTCTTCGCGGCCTTCTTCTCTCTGGCAAACTTCTGCAGTTTGAGGCTGAGCGAGCTGCGGGCAGTTGAGGCCCCGCCTCCTCCGCTGGGTTCCTGGGCCTGCTGGTTCCTGCAGTGGATCCTCATGGTGAGCTCGGAGTTCTCCTGGCGCTCCTTCATGACGCCCGCCTCCAGATTTCTGGTAGTGCGTTTAGCCACCACGTAGACGCGGCAGTACATGGCGAGGATGACGAAGAGCGGGATGTAGAAGGAGCCGAGGGAGGAGAAGAGAGCGTAGAACGGCTCCTCTGTAATCAGACACTCAGTGTCATCCTGCAGGAGGGACATTCAGACGGTCACACCTCAGATAAAGTTTGGTGGCTCATGTTTCCTGCTCTGGCGATGAAGGTGTTTATATTTACTCTTCAGTTGTGACTTTTGATAATTTCAGACATATTTAACTTTAAACCAGTAGCTCAGTGGCCTGCAGCTTGTCTTATGTGCAGGGGTGTGTCTGTCTCAGTCGGGGTTAAATTTAGGATTAATCTCCGACCCTCTCTGCGGTTTGAAGATTTCACGGGCGGTTGAAGATGTTTAAAAGATTATCTGCTCAGGTGCAGTGGTGCATGATGGGTAACAGTGTGAGTACCTGTGACGGCTGCTGCTTCCAGCCCAGCAGCGGACCGATGGAGATGACGGTGGACAGGATCCAGACGCCCAGCATGGCGAGCAGCGCCCTCTTCTCGGTGACGATGGTGGGGTACTGCAGCGGGTAGCGAACACCGATGTAGCGGTCGATGGAGATGGCGCACAGAGACATGATAGATGCCGTGCAGCACAGGACATCCACCGCTGCCCAGATGTCGCAGAAAATACGGCCAAACACCCAGTAATCCAGAATCTGCAGAGACAGAAAGTCACTGAGCTCACTTCCTGTTTGGATCTTTACAGCAGAGTTTTTATTTTCAGACAGAGTTTAGTTATTTCACTTCTGCTCACTGATCACTGTTTGTGTTTAGTTTACAAGCTGACTGCTTACATGCTGGAACATGTTAGCATTAGCTTAGCTCTGTTGCCTCTGTATGGAAGTCCATTAATGCCAAAATGTTGATAACAAAGATCCTGTTTGACATCATCATCATCATCATGTCATGTATTTGTTCCTTATTAATGAAGAAGGTGGGGGACTTATTGAGGATTAATTTTAACCGTTATCACTAAAAACAGACATTTGTACTTTCTGTGGTGCATTAAATATTTAGTTTAGTTATTAAATGTTGGACGAAGGCCCTGAGTGGTTTTCTCTGGGTATCGAGTGATTTCTGGTTGTTTTGTTAAAATGTCCTCATCTCGTCATTTATTGTTGTTATCTATCTTAAGATGTCAAAGCTTGTTTTTTCTGGTGAAGACAGATTAACCAGACTTCTGCCTGCAGTATGAGTTAAAGATCATCTCTGTATTTGTTGGTGCTTTAACACTCGGCTATGATCACCGGACATCAGGTCAAGATCTACGGGAAACTACAGGAGTTCAATCATGTGTGTCCGCTCAGGGCTCCTGTACATGAGGGCAAACTGAGATCTTTAATGTTACGTAGAATATTGTAAACAAAGAACATTAGGTACGTATGAAAAAAGATCACATCACTCCACATCTTCAAACTCTGCCCTGCATGACTCCCTGTCTCTGCTAGTTTTAAACTTCATCTACTTGTCTTTAAAGCTCTGAATAGCTTTGCTCCTCCATACATCACAGATCTCCTTTCATTTATGTTCCAGCTCTAAATGTTCCTCATGTGTCCCTCACAAAGAGAGAGAGAGAGCTCTCTGTTTTTATGTCTCTGAACTCTCTGGACATTGAAACAGCAAGCTCTCTCAGTGCTTTTAAAGTAAACTAAAGACCTTTTAATTCTAAGTGATTTATTTTAGCCCTGGACTGCATTATTGTAAACATTGTTTTAACATTTATTTATCTTATTTATTTATTTATCTATTTATCTTTTGAAGCACTGAGAGCTGCATGCTTGTACGTATGAAAGCTATGTTTCACTTTTGTTCCCGATTTCTTTTTGAACATTATATCAGACATCAAGTTTATATTATTTTTTCTACACTACCTACTGAATTTTTCTTCAATATAAACCATTTTCGTAAGAAATTAAGTTTAACATGTTCAGCAGGCTACTCAAGTCAATAAATCTGTTCACAGTTAAATTTAATATATTTAGTTTATTAATACAAACTAAAAATATTTGACACCTTATTAATATTTTAAACATTACCAAATTAAACAAAGAAATTGTCTTTCATTCTCTCCTTAAAACCTATCTTTTATTCCTTTTGTAATCCGTCAAATAAAATCTCCACTCTATCTCCACTACACAGACGATAACTAATCAAAACAGATCGATAACCGATCGATAACAGATCGATAAATAATCGATAACTGATCGATAACTGATCCCTCTGTCTCGGACCTCCAGTGTTGCGGACACCGGCAGCACGGTGGTCCCCAGCAGCAGGTCTGCGATGGCCAGGTTGATGATGAAGTAGTTGGTGGGGATCCGCAGATGTCGGTTACAGACCACCGACAGGATGACCAGGATGTTCCCCACGATGGCGCACATGATGAAGAAGGCCAGCACCATGCCCACCGGCACCGCCCGGCGCAAGTCCAGCGGGGTGGGGACGTGCTGGGAGCCAGTGGAGCGGTTGATGGAGGAGTTGGAGTCCGGGAGTGGAGGCGGTGTCCCGGGGTAACGATCCACGGAGGTGCTGTTAGTCCACAGATCCATGGTAAGTGGGACTTTAACTGAAGTCCAGAGTAAAGGAAACAGAGAGGGAGTGTAACATTAAAATCAATTGTGATTCAAGTCTCCGTGTTAGGATGGATTCTGACGCAAAATCAGATCCTAATTCGGGGATTATCTCTTCAGGAGACTCTTCGGGATCTAGTTACTCCTCAATTAGATTATATTTTGATTAAAATCCAAGAGAAGCCAAAGTGTTCCCGCTCCCGTCCGCAGGTGAGCGCCATGGCTGAGGGGTGCGCTCGTGCCAGGCTGGGTTTACGCGTGAAGCGCGCGGAGCAGCAGCAGGTGGGGGGGGGGGGGGGGGGGGGGGGGGGGGGGCTCGAGTCAGCTCGGTGTCTCGGGGCGGACAGACAGACAGCCTCCTGCCGGCCAATGCAACTCCTCCTCGGGTTAAACTGAGGATCCAGGAGCGGATCTGTGTGTCCTTTTATGGTCCAAGTGTTTAATGTGGGAAAGTTGAGCTGGGAGAAAAAAGAGAGACACAAACTGCGACATCTTACTGAGAGAGAGAGAGAGAGAGAGAGAGAGAGAGAGAGAGAGAGAGAGAGAGAGAGAGTCTATCCCAGTAGGACCCCCCCCCCCCCCCACACACACACACACACACACACACACCTCTCTCCCTCTCTCTCTCTCTCTCTCTCTCTCTATTGGCAGTGACCGTTAAAAAAAGTATGGTGGCCCTCAGGTGCAAAACTAACAGCATCTTAACAAGATGGAAAACACAGCGTACCAATCACAAACTATATAAAATATGGACGTAGTATCCATGACGTCACCCATCTGTTTCTGAAGCACTGTTTTGAGGCCAATCGTCAGCGGTAGCCATATTGCTGCTGTTGAGCGAGGTAAAGAGGCGGGCTTTGAGCCCCCTAGGCAACAGCTACAGTGTTCCCGCCTGTCAATCAAGTCAGCTGTGCCTCTCATTGGAAGACTTGTAGTTTCAAGAAAAAAATTCCGCCCCCACAGTGTGTGCCGATCAAGAAATGAGCTATCCAGACGACACTTGTCTTTTGAACCAGGCTGTAAACATGTTTATTTCTGCTGTAAAGCAGTGTCTCTTTGTCTGACGGTTGGGTGTGTTGTAGCTGTTAGCCAGGTGGCTAGTCTATGTCCTCAGCTCCACCCCTCTCTTGGTTCTAGATCAACAGAAAGTTGGTCAGCATTTCCAACATGGCAACCTCCATCTTTGGGCTTTATAACACCTCTTCAGTGATTATTTCGGGTTCTCTAGGGTCTTAAGATGTGTGCATTCAGAGACATTCAAAGAGACGTACGTCTGCAAAATTGCAGGGAATAACCCAGGCATTCCAAGAACTTCAGCAGACTTCAGTGAAAAGGTCATTCGGAGAGGAATTGTAAGGGAATTGAATTCATCTTTTACGACTTTGACACACATCCCGCTGCTCCAAACACTCAGCACAGCAACGTCTGGATCCATCCACTAGAAGAAGTAGTCCACAACATGTTAAGTATTTATTCTGCTGTCTCACAATATGTAAAATATTTTTTTTAGAGATTGTTTTAAAGATAAAGCTCTTCAAAGAGAGGAGTTTTATTGAAAAGCATCAGTCCATAAATTCATGAAAACATTTCATACAGTCCTGAAGAACAGCTCCTCATCAACTCTGACTCACTGTAGTTTAGTGTGTGTGTGTGTGTGTGTGTGTGTGTGTGTGTGTGTGTGTGTGTGTGTGTGTGTGTCATTAAATCGTTCCCTGCACAAGTGGTTGCACAGTCTCAGGTGATATAAGCATCCTGAGTGTGAGCTCTATTTTAGATCAGTCAGAAATGTGTACCATGCTGTCGGTGTTGAAGCAACAATAACTGTTGATGTGTTGGCGTGTGCACAGAGCGACAGCCAATCAGAGCGCATCTCTCCAGCAACTCTTAGACTGCAGAAGAGTTGTCTTTACGTTTGCCTCTCTCATTTTTTATCAATGATCCAGTTACACGGGCTCCTTAATGATAAATATCAACACTTTTATTGATATAATATATAAGATATGATGATAAGGTTTTAATAATGGTGCCTCTGTAAAGGATCATCAACACCTGGAAGCAACTCCTCATGTTGCCTGGTGGCCATTTGCGATATTGCAACAAGAAATGCACCTGAAATTCAAACAGCATGTCTTAATGGAGCTCAGGTGTTTTAGCTTAAATGTGTGTTAGTTGTTGACAGGACAGTTCATTCTGTAAACAAAGTCAGATCTGAGTCATGATTCTTTTATTTACTTTTTTTCTTTGTTGTTTTTTTTATCTTGATTGTTCTTCCTGTGTTGTCTAAAGTTTTTCATGTGACCTGTCATGTGGGCTTGTAGTTCTTGTATGTGTTTAGTCTTCAGTGTTTACTGTTTTATTTTGTAGTTCTTGCTGTGTCTGGCTTGGTAAGATTTATTGAATTCCAAAACCTGCAGTTCCCCTCATGTCAACTAGAGTGTGTCTCCTGCAGTGAGTCAGCTCCCATAGAGTCCCATGGTAAAATGTTACAGCAGAAATAAACATGTTTACAGCCTGGTACAAACACAGTTTGGGTCTCTATAGCTCAATTCTCTATTCATGACAACTCTACCCTAAATGTATAGACATCTCACCTGCTTACATTAGATTAAGGATTAAAGGGAGGTAGAGTTAGGGGCGAGGCCTATTTGACTGACATGGTTCCATTGTCATGAGATAAACTGTTAAACACTCTACAGTATGTTTTAATGTGATGCTTTAATGAATGAAGGCTCTGTGCTCTGAGGTGTGTCTGTTCAGTGATGAGTTCAGGTGTCAGTGATTGGTGGATCATGTCCTGACATGTTGTCTGTCTATTTACCCCTCAGATACTCACTGATGGAGGCTTCCAGCTTTATCCAGACTCATCACCAACCAGCTCCAGGTATTTAAGTCACTCACACGCTCTCTCTCTCTCACACACACACACACACACCATCAGAGAGAGGGGACTGTGTGTGTTTGAACAGTTATCTGTCCAGTATTGTCTGTGCTGCTCGCTCATTCAGACTGTGAGGCTTCGAGTCGAGCATTAAACTACATGTGAGTAAACTGATTGAACCCTCCTGCTGCAGATGAGTTGTGCGGTCCCTCAAATATCTGAACCGTCCCTTTAATCCAAATCCAAATACTTCTGATTATGTGACTTACAGAGGAAATCCTCATGCAACAGAAGCTGCTCCTTCCCACGACCTCTGAAGGCCTCACAGCACCACACAGAGACCAGAGAGTGTTGAGCTGTAGACCTCAGTCCTGTGAACCTGCAGGTCTGACAGCCAATGGGAAGAGAGGACAGTCTAAGGTGAGTCACATGACTTAAAGCATCACATTAACAGGTACAACCAACAGGTGTTTCGAGAGTTAATGTGAGATCGAGAAGCTCAGGTGTTTCTATGAGCTACATTAGCATCTCGACATCAGCCAGGTGTGAGAGCACTAGTAGTACAGTGCTCCTTTATGCTCATGTAGCGGGATCAATGTTATCCTGAATTAGCATGTCAACATGTTGGCACAAATTGCCCCCGAGGGGATAATACAGAAACCTTGAACCTTGTGTTTGCGTTAGGTTCTCCTGTCAGACAACTTTCATGTTAGCTTTGGCAGCAGGCTTACATCAGTGCTTATTCCCCTAACATGCTAATGCTGTGTTAGCTTTTATAGGAAGACAACACCAGTCTGAACTCTTTCAGGCTAATGTCAAAGTGGCTTCTCCACAGGCTTATTGCAAAGCTAACTTCTGCAATGAGCTGATGTTAGCTATTGTGAGCTGCTCCAACAAGATAACCAAAGTGATCTTCTTCATTAGGCTATAATTTCTGTGTTACCTTCTCCTGTTACACCAGGATCATCATGGCCGCACCGTGACTGACCGCACCGGAGACTCAGGTCTGTGAATGACTTCACCATAGCTTGACAAACTTTTGATTGATACTAAACTTTATTTGAGAAGGAGCAATACCTCAGAAACACAATAACCTATATAAGCTAACCTGAAAAGGACAGATCACTCGAGATTGAAAGCTGAGTGCACGCTGAGCTAAAAGACAATGGATAAAGAGATCTCGTTGCAAACTTTGTGGGAGGCTATCCAAACAATCAAGACAGATATGCTGACCCATCTTGACACAAAGATGGAACCAATCCAAAATAGCCTGTGCAACATTCAGTTAACTCTTAACACCTTATCTGAGCAAGTTTCTGAGCTTGAGCAACGAGTCAGCTCAAATGAAGATAATGTTCAGGATCTCCAAACCCGGCTTCAACAACTCGAGAAGGACAATGCCTACCTGGTTGATAAAGTCGATGACTTGGGGAACCGGAGTAGATCCTCAAATCTCCGCTTTTTAAGGATTCCGGAGTCGGCGGAGGGCCGCAATATCCTCAGTTTCATCAGAATCAGAATCAGAATCAGAATCAGAATCAGCTTTATTCGCCAAGTATGCTTGAACACACAAGGAATTTGACTTTGGTAAACTGTGCTCTCTTTGTACAAGGCATAAGAATAAGAATAAGAATAAGAACTACAATAAAAAATAAAATGAAAATATAATAACAATAACCTTAGCTATAAATACAAAGAAACAACAAATAGCTTGACTAATATGTACAGGCTAAAATAATATGATAAAGTGCAGTGGTGAGTTGCAGAGGTAGTTTTACATTATAAAATAGAAGTTAAATAATACAAAAAATAGAAATATGGAATTCTGCTTGAGAATTGTTGCATTGTATATCTACATGTATATTTACAGAGAGTATTTATCTGACAGGTATGACACTGTTATGGTTTAGTGTTCATCAGAGTGACAGCCTGGGGGAAGAAACTGTTCTTATGGCGGGTTGTTTTGGCGCACAGTGATCTGTAGCGCCTGCCGGAGGGGAGGAGTTTGAAGAATTTGTGTCCAGGGTGTGAGGGGTCAGCGGTAATGCTCCCTGCCCGTTTCCTGGCCCGGGACCGGTACAAGTCCTGGATGGGGGGCAGGTCGACACCGATGATTTTCTCTGCAGTCCTTATAGTCCGCTGCAGTCTGTGTTTGTCTAGTTTGGTTGCAGAGCCAAACCAGACAGTGATGGAGGTACACAGAACAGACTGGATGATGGAGGTGTAGAACATGATCAGCAGCTCCTGGGGCAGGTTGAACTTCCTGAGCTGACGCAGGAAGTACATCCTCTGCTGGGCCTTTTTTCTGATTGTGTCTATGTGGGAGGTCCACCTCAGGTCCCGGGAAATAGTGGATCCCAGGAACCTGAAAGAGTCCACAGTAGACACAGTGCTGTTCAGGATGGTGAGGGGGGGGAGTGGGGGGGGGGCTTCTCCTGAAGTCCACTGTCATCTCTACCGTCTTGAGCGGGTTCAGCTCCAGATGGTTCTGACTACACCAGAGAGCCAGCTGTTCCACCTCCTGTCTGTAAGCAGACTCGTCTCCGTCCTGGATGAGACCGATGACGGTGGTGTCATCTGCAAACTTCAGGAGTTTCACCGAGGGGTCTCCTGAGGTGCAGTCATTGGTGTAGAGGGAGAAGAGCAGTGGGGAGAGAACACATCCCTGGGGGGCGCCAGTGCTGATGGTCCGGGTGCTGGATTTGATGCTCCCCAGCCCCATGTCCCAGCTTATCCCGGAGCTCCTGGGGCGAGAGCATTTCCCCGTGACACCGGTCATTGAAAGGGCTCACCGAAACCCCACTACCCAGAGAGATGACAGAGCCACTCCTCTACCCATTCTGATAAAGCTCATCAACTTCCAGGATAAAGTCAAAATCCTACGTCTGGCCAGAGAAAAGAAAGAGTTGCTCTACAAGGGGTCTCCCATTCATATCTATCCAGACTTCAGTGCCGAGTTGGTGAAGATGGTATCATTGCACTCACAGAAACATGGCTAAGTAATAGAACTGCAGACAATGAAATCACAATACCAAACTATGTGTTATACAGAGCAGACCAGAGGTGATGGAGTTGCTGTATACATTTCATCAAACTGGTGTTCTGAATTGATAATTCCCAATGTTGAGCCAAATCATTTTGAGTGCATATTTGTAAAAGTAATACTACATGAAAATGAATATATTACAATTGGAAGTATACAGACCCCCAGCTGCACCTGCCGAGTCATCTAGTTGTTTGAACTCAACTATTAATTCAATTGACTGTAGCAATGAAATGATTATCTTGGGTGATTTTAACAAAAAATGGTTAGATAAATCCTCTTACAGAGATAAAAATGTTTTTGCTAATTTAAATCTAACACAACTAATTAAGGAACCCACAAGAATCTGTCCCTCCTCCCAGTCCTTACTCGACTGGATACTTGTTTCCCATCCAAACAGAATCTTAAAAGTAGGTGTCTTGGCAGATTGTTTTAGTGACCATTCTACAGTATTTTGTGTATGGAAAATTAAAGTACCAAAATTCCCTCCAAAATTAGTTAAAATTAGACAGTTTAAGAAAATGAACTCAGATATGTTTCTTAATGACCTGATTTCTATAAACTGGGGGAGATTTCAGTTAATCCCTAATGTCCAAAATGCTTGGGATTTCTTTTTCTCTGAATTTACAAAGGTAGTTGATAAACATGCTCCTTCGAAACTTTCAAAAGTTAAAGGCAAACATTTACCCTGGATCAACTCAGAACTCATATCCCTTTTCTGACAGAGGGATAAAGCATGGGCAAAATTTCGCTCTACTAAGGAACATGCTGATTGGGAAATGTACAGAAGACTAAGAAATATCAGCAAAACTCAAATCCGAAACGCTAAATCTGATTATTACAAAGTATGTTTGAGTGATTAATTCAAAAATCATAAACAGTTTTGGAAAAATATAAAAAATTGACTTCATTTGACAAACAATTGTTCAATTAGACAATTAAGAGTTGCTAATGAAATACTGAATGATCCTTCTGCTATTGCCAGTGCATTCAATCAGCATTTTTCCTCTGTCTGTTCCAATTTAATTTCTAACAATGTATGTACGACCTCTAATACCATTGCAACTTCCCAAAGCTCTTTTAATTTTCATACAATATCTCCCAATGATGTCAGCAATGCCATTAAGGATTTAAAGGAGAGCAGCGGTCCCGGACTTGATGGGATTGAGACAAAATTCATAAAATTAGCAGCTCATATTCTTATTTATCCATTGGCTGATTTATTTAACCTCTCATTATCCCTATGTGAAATCCCTGTCATCTGGAAATCTGCCCGCATCACACCTCTCCACAAAAGTGGTGACACTCTCGATCCCAACAACTACAGACCTATTTCTATTATTTGTTCAATTTCTAAAGTTTTTGAAAAAATTATTTACAATCAATTATCACTGTATCTTAATAACAACAATATACTTTCTCAATATCAATTTGGTTTCAGATCCAACTACTCCACAACTTCTGCTCTCTTAAAATTCACAAATGATGTTTTCTCTGCATCTGGTTGCGGTAACCTTACAGGGGCGATATTTATAGACTTAACTAAAGCTTTTGATTTGGTCGACCACTATCTGCTTTTGGATAAGCTCTACTTCATAGGTCTTTCCCGGCATGCGTTGCTTTGGTTTAATGCTTATTTGCACAACAGAAAGCAATGTGTTGTTTTAAGAGGGTACAGATCTGATATTCAGACTCAACAGAGAGGGGTCCCTCAGGGTTCTACATTAGGCCCACTGCTCTTCTCTATTTTTCTTAATGATCTCCCACTCATTTTTTTGTAATACCAATATTCAATTATATGCTGATGATACAATAATATATGCATCCAAGCCATCTATATCTCAAATACAACAGGCCCTAAAGTCTAATTTTGACATTTTACAAACTTGGTTGCTGGCTAATAAATTAATACTTAATAAGAATAAAACGTATTCCATGCTCTTTGGAGTGCGTCAAAACCTCAAATCAAAAACAAAATCTCAATCATTGGTGCTTAAATGTAACGATGGCAGATATCTTGTAAATGTTAATAAATTGAAATACCTAGGTATGTGGTTAGACTCTGAACTGAATTACAAAACACATATGGAGAATATTATTAAAAAAGTAAATTATAGTATTGTGTCCTGTATCGCTCTAGGCATTGCTTTACATTCAATGTTCGAAAAAGACTTGTTTCACAACTCATTTTACCCATTATCGACTATGCTGACATCATTTAAAGAATTACAACAAAAAATAATCTTCATCCTCTCGATATTATTTTTAATAGACTCTGTAGATTTATTTTAGGTTGTTCTTTTTTCACACACCACTGCATATGGTTTGATAGTCTCGGGTGGCTCCCTCCAGAAAGACGACGACTTTTTCACTGGTATCAGTTTATTTTTAAATGCTTTCATTTGAACTATCCTGATTGTTTGAAATATTATTTAATACCTCTCACCTCAAGTTATTCATTAAGAAGTTCTGATCACTTTCTTTTGACAGTACCATTTGCAGCCAAGGAAGTTGGTAAAAAAGCTTTTATGTTTCAGGCTCCTTTTGACTGGAATAACTTACCTTTAAATATTCGTTCGATATCTTCTTTTCCCTTATTTAAAAATTATTTGTTTTTCCATTTCAAAACAAACTGTCTATGTTTTCAGTAAAGCTCTCACTGTTCACCTATTTCCTTTACTTATTTTTTATTCTCTTATTTTTTTTATTCATTTATTTTTTATGATGATTATTGTTACAATTTTTTCTTTGTGTGTTTCGCCAATGCTCCTTTAGTTTAGTTTATTGAATTGTATTCTATTCTTCTCTTGTCGATTGTACCTTGCTTAAGGTTGTACCAACCCGTTTTGTTTTGTTGTTCTTGTTGTTGTTGTTGTTGTTGTTGTTGTTGTTTCTGTCGTCAAGTTGGTCTATTGTCTGACTTTTTGTGTTTTTTTGTTTGTTTGTTTGTTTTGTTTGGTTCTTCTCTTCTGAAGGATTCATGTTTTGTTGTATATTTTGTATTGCACTGTTTTCTATTTGTTATTGTCTGTCTGGGACCCCCTCTAAAACGAGATAGCACATCTCAAGGGGTTTATTCCAATAAATACATTTCTTCAACCTTCTCTTGGGGATTAGCATAAGTGTTATATGAATGAATATTTAAACCTAACACAGGTAGTGACACGGCCCTCATGGACCTTACCTGTCAGGCTCACCAGCTGTGCTGATACACCTGTACTTGCTATATTGTTCAAGTCCTGGTTGTACTCCGCCATGTTGGTTCTTAAAAACTGTTCGTCTCCCTCCTGCAGAGGTACGTGAGGACTCCGTCTGTCATTGGATCTGTGTGTGTGTGTGTGTGTGTGTGTGTGTGTGTGTGTGTGTGTGTGTGTGTGTGTGTGTGTGTGTGTGTGTGTTTTATGTAAGAGCCTTCTGTTCTAATGTTATTTCATTAGACTGTCAGTATCCATCATTACTTCTTATCTGTCCTTAAGCTCCACCTGTCTGAAAGTAACCAACATTTAACAAAAAAAAGCACCTCCTTCACTTTAAGTTTTGGACCATTGTAACCACATTACCCGGCTGTGTTAAATATCTGATTCTGATTGGTCAAAACCATTGAAGCCAAAAGACGTGCTGACATGGAGACAAGGCGTGCGCAGAAACGACACGTCGATCAATCCACAGAAAGTAGTCCTTCACATTCCCCCTCTGCCTGTTGACACCGTGGTAAATGGTAAATGACTGTGTTTACATAGCTCTGTCTCTAGCCTTCTGACAACTCAAAGTGCTTTAAAACAGAACAACATTAATCTAGATTAAAGTGAACATGCATGATTATTTCCTCCTAAATTAAAGCTTCAGTTTTAATGTACAGGAATCTTTTTCATTCAGATGAAAAGAGCTGATTTGTTTCATGAAAACTTGTCTTGTGACTCTGAGATGATTATCTCGTTAATTCAGAGAAACAGAGGATATGTTTTATGTGAATGCAAACCACTGTCATAGATTTCAACGTTCTTTTCATATTTCCTCATATTCCCCTCATATTTACACTCTGAGTTAATTTCCTCCAGATGTTTCTGTTGCTGTGTTTGTGATAAATAATTCAATGTGAGTGAGTCACTTTGGCTCTTTGTGAAGAAACCTTTCCTAAACTTCATCAACCAACGATCAATAGCAATCAGCTGATTGATCCAGACTGAAAATGATCGGTAGTGATCGAAATGCAGCTCGAACATTGGGATCTTAGTTTTACATGAATGAGTAACTGCGAGCTGACAGAGAAGATGTGTGCCTATTTGTGCTCTTTACAGTCATGTTATCTCCAACCTCACCTGCGTCGGTACGGTTGCTGAGCTGCAGTTGTGGGGGCGGGGCTAGGTGACGGACAACGGCATCAATTTTAAGGAACAAAATCCTTCGTCTGAATGTGTCTCATGTTTTCGACTTGTTGACATGAAAACTGATGAAGTCTCTGGAACAAAGAGTCTGAACATCATCACCTTCATCATTAATCAATCAGATGAGACCTCGATGAGAAACCAGACTCTGTGTCCACAGTTGGATCTCTCTGCTCTGATGGTTCTCGGTTCACACGTTCTCTCTCTGATATTTGAGATTTATTCATCCTGAACTTTCCGCTCAAACGTTCTCGTATTTCTTTCTTTGTTTCTATTTTTGTCCGTGTCTTTAAAGCTTTAATAAAATAAAATGTGGAGCACATGATTTTAACATTCCTTTATTTAATGTCATTACTCTTCACTGAGTCTTTGTTTGAGTCTCAGATTTTACGGCCTCAGAGTCCTTCTTAGAGAGAGAGAGAGAGAGAGAGAGAGAGAGAGAGAGAGAGAGAGAGAGAGAGAGAGAGAGTCTGGTGTACGGAGGCCCCACTATGCCACTAACAAAATCAGTCTGTACATTTAAATATTCAGAATCATGAAAATAAATCAAAGGTTAGCGTCCAACTTTGTCTAACAAGACAGTATTATTTCATTTCATTATTTTGTTAAACCATAACCATTTTTTTTTCTTTCAAACTTTTAATTATTGAAAACGTAAAAGATTTTAATAAAAAAAAATCTAGGTGATTATAAAAAGGCCTGTTGTCATTCGTTGAGGTGAGAGAAGCTTTAAGTTACCGATCTCTCCAAAGAAACTTAAACCATTAGCGTTGGTGATGATAGCAGCAGGGTTCAAAGTTGTGACTTTTGCTTCGTTGTTTTTAAAGGTGTGTCGACCGCAAAAGGCAGATAAGAATACATCGCTATCCATCGCACTTGGGCTATTTTTTAGAAACTGTTAACATATATCATTTTAGATCGATACATTTTATTTTAATAAAGGTTTTTTGCAACCGTGTTTGTATTTTAAGTAAGTAGCCGGGTAATAAGCACGTTTTGTATCTAGGTCTTATCTCACCCTGTCTGGATTCCATATCCCATAATTACCTGCTCACCATACATTATCCCTTGCTTCATATTTTTTTCTGAAAAACTGACCCTTCCAGTTTCTTCTGCGTCCTCTCTTTGAGCGCTTTCGTCATCATTTTGTTACATTTTTATTTATTTATTTCGTCTTTTGTTTATTCATTAAACATGCTGTAAAAAGTGAAGTGTCTTCATTGATTTAAACTTATTCTTAAAAAACGTTCTCAAATGTGTACGACCTTTCTTAACCCTGACTGAAAGGTCTCGTCAATTAATAACCATAATGTTCATAATTCAGTAAACAAAGAACATCAGCTTTGTAAAAAATCATCTGAAGTTTTTTAACTGTGAAAATTTTTTAGTGTTGAGATATTTTTGTTTCAAGGGACATGTTTTTGTGTCAACGTTCGTATTTTTAATTATTATTTCGTCCTTTCTGTGAGACGCCTCAAACGTTTCTTTTATATATGGTACGGTTGAGTGAGTCAACAATTTAAATAATAACTGACGGCCTGAATACTTTCAGATTTATTCAATAAAACAAAACAAAAAGCTAAACTATTTCAGAAGAGGAGACGAGAATATAACATCTTGATCACTCTGACAATTCAACTTTTTTTGTTTTTGAAATAAAGGATTCAAATCTTTCACCAGAAATCTCAAATATATACAGTGACTACCTTGTTTGTTTTTTCTGTGATGTCATTTTTTAGACTTTAAACGCTTTGTTTATTTAAAATCTTTATGACCTAAATGTTTCAAACTTCTGTAAACTTAAGATTTTATTTCTGATTATTTAAACGTGATGTCTGGTTTTACAGCATTAACTTCACTGAGTCAAACGCTCACTGCTGTTTCTGTAGACTCAGAGCCAAGAGGAAATAAAGAGAAGTCACAAAAGAGGATTTTCAGATGAAATCAGAGAGCTGTTTTTAACCCTCTGCTCGTTCTTCAGTTTGACTCACAGGTTTAAATTTGTTGTTTCTTTGTCTCTGTCGGCCGTTCACAGAAGAAATAAAATCTGCTGACTGACGCTTCCTGTGAAAACTTTTTAACTCTGTGAATCAGGCAAGACTCTGCCAGCACAACACCACAAGTCAACCCACACACAATGATACACACTCAGATCCACACGCACTCAGATCAACACACACACATGAACTCATCAGGGACTGAGTTTTACAGCCGCTCGGGGCTCTAACGTCCTTGAATGTTCAGGAAACGTCTGTGAATCTGAAAAAAGAGCTTTCAATCACATCACGTCAGATTTCTATTCAAATCTGCAGCTCTCCCTCTGCGACCTTTGTTCCCATGACTCACAAACTCTAAACAGGGTTTTTGTTTAGTTTGTTTACAGAGTCTGAGGTTTAACGGTGAAGACACATATTAAAGTATGAAATATAAAAACATTTAACATTTTATAGAACAAACAAATAAGAGCTTCAGTTATGAGTCAAAACACCGGAGCAGTGACAGTTTGTTCAGTCTCATAGAATGAACAGTGATTTTACATATCAGGTCTTCATGCTAAGCTGAGCTAACTGTTCCATCTGTTTACAATATTTATAACAGGTTAAATAGCTGTTTCCACATGTTCCCAGTTTTAATGCTTGGCTTAACTAGTTCTTATTTTTTCACTCTGCATGCTAAGCTAAATAAGCTATTCTCTGTTTACATACTTTCTTATTGTAAGTTGCCATGCTAAGCTAGCTCTTTCTCTCTTATTCCAGTCTTTACACTTAGCTAAACACTGAGAATATCTATCTAAGCTAATATTACTGAGCTGAGCAAGTTTCCCCCCTTTATATTCAGTCTATATGCTAAGTTAGCTTTTTCCTTTTCCCTCAAGTCATTATGCTAGGCTATTTCAGCCGTACCGCCTTATTTCAAGAATGTGTAATAAGCCATTGCTTATGAAACATTCTACACATTCTAATAAGCCCACTTATTTAGTCTTTATGCTAAGCTAAGCTCACTGTTTCCATTTGGATTGCAAAGCTAACTGTTTCATCGCTTGCATTTTTTATAGAAAGCTAAGTTAGCTTTTTTTCTCTCTGCTGCCAGTCTTAATGCTAAGCTAAGCCAGATGTTTACTTCTTGTTTTTGGTATTTATGCTACACTAAGCTAGCCTAGTTTCACTTGGTACCTAGTCTTCCAGGTTTAAATGCTAATCAAAGTTAGCTGTTGTCCCTTGTTTCCTGTATGCTAAGCTAGGCTAGCTCTCTCTTTCCTGTTCCCAGTCCTTATGCTAGGTTAAGCTAAAAGTTTGACATTTTTTCCATTCTGGATGCTAAGCTAGGCTTCATATTTAGCTTATAGACATGAGAGTGCAATTGTGTTTTTTAAACATGTTTTTTTTTTTTACTTCTTATTGAACATTTCAGCTGCATAAAGTTTTTATGAGCAGAGTAACAGTTAAAGTTTGACGCCGGGTAAATTTGACGGGTTGATGTTTTTGTTTCAGTCCACAGATCGTCTCAGCAGTTTGTGATCAGACTCTCAGCTGTGACCTTTGACCTCCGGCTCAGAATGGTCTCCATAGAAGGATCCGCCCGGCTGCAGGAAGGTTTGGTTTATATTCAGACGGCTGATTTAAAGTTTCATCTTACTGAGTAAAGCTGCAGAGTTTGGGTTCAGAGTGAGAAAATGTGGAGCGAACATAAACCCGTCAGCACTGCCCCCCTCTCACACACACACACACACACACACACACACACACACACACACACATACTTTGACCCTGAATTATTAACAGCAGGGCTAAAAATGGCAGCCCGTCCCTTTAAATTTTCAGCCGCACATTCCTGAAATTACAAGTTAGAGTGGGGTCGCTGTTGACAGACGTGAAGCTCTCAGACGGAGTTTTCTTTGAGACTCCATCAGATGATGACCTAGCTGATGTTTATGTTTCATATGAACGTGTCGGCCCATGTTCCTGCCGTCTCTGTGCAGACTAAAGACAAGCTGACGGGTTTATCTGCAGTAAGGTTTGGGTGGAGACAAGAACATCTGTGACTCTGTGGTGATATGGAGGAGACTCTACCGAACCCAAATTACTGGTGATTTCAGGTTCAGATATCTGTGTTACACTTAAAGATTCAAACTCTCTGAACTCGATCTGAAGCTTGTTTTAACTCAATGATTATTTCAGTGTCTGTGTTGAGGACTAAACCTGCAGAATCTCACAGACATCAGGTTTTCTTCCTCGTCTCTCGTCCTCCTCCGCTCCAGCTGGACCGAGCAGACGATGGTACAGCCGGAGGACGTTCAACACTGATGGACGAGGAGAAGGAGGAGGAGGAGGAGGAGGAGGAGGAGGAGGAGGTTGTTTTAACCCTTTCTGCTGATTATGCACTAAAGCATGGTTCAGGTTTTAGATGCTGATCAAAGTCAACCCTTTAGTCAAACCGTCAGGTGGACTAAAATATCAACAGTTTTACCTCTCAGACAGAGAGTTTGATATAAAGGCCTGCCTCTGATACAAGCCTGGTTCATATAAAGGCCTGGTTTATATATATGAGGATTTAGGGTAGCTCTTTCCAACCTCATGAATCAGAGTTCTCTGAAGTTCACCTGTTGATCCACTGACAGAACAAAGGTGTTAGTTTCTCAGCTCTGATCCGATGCTGAGGGGAGCGACAGATTACTGACATGTAGCTCTGCAGAGACAGGAGGAAAGGAAGAGGATGATGAAGAGCAACAGGTGGAGGACAGGATGGAGAGGAAGAAGTAGCTCTGCAGAGACAGGAGGAGAGGAAGAGGATGATGAAGAGCAACAGGTGGAGTACAGGAAGAAGAAGAAGAAGAAGAAGAAGAAGAAGAAGAAAAAGAAGGGGTCCAGCTGGAGTCTGACAGCATAAGACTGAACTAACACACACACAGACACACACACACACACACACACACACACACACACACACACACACACACACACAAACAAACACACACAGACAGATACACATTCAATAACACAAACTTAACATGCACAATTCTATTTTGTTATGTTCGCATGCTTTTACTTTTCCCTGATTGCTTGTTTCAGTACTGTTCCTGCTGATGATGATGTCAACAATGAGAATGATGAGGATGATGAAGATGGAGGTTTACTCTGATCGAAGCAATAAACAATTAACTCTGCTGTAAAACTCCCAAACATTAAAAAAGTCTAAAGAGCCGTAAATTGTGTGTGTGTGTGTGTGTGTGTGTGTGTGTGTGTGTGTGTGTGTGTGTGTGTGTGTGTGTGTGTGTGTGTGTGTGTGTGTGTGTGTGTGCTGTCTAAACTTTAAACCTATCGTGTTCCTCGTGTTTTATAGACTCTGGATCAGCTTTGAAGTGGTTTACACTGTAAAAAGTTGCGCGTCAGTCTGATCTCATGTTCAGGTGTTTATGTACGGTCAGCGGTACTTAATGGACAGGATTCAGCTCCTCTGAGGTTCCTCTCAGACTCTGTTATGTTTTTGCCTGAGCACATAAAGAGTGGAGGAACAGAGATTCAGTTTGTTCTGTTCGTATTAAAGCTGAGTGTTAAAAGCTTCAGTTATCTGATCTGACTGTAAAGACAGGAACACAGAGCTCAGCATCACACCGGAAACACACAGAGTGGAGAGGAATGGAGTCTGTTTCATCCTGACATCAGGTTAAAGCTTGTAAGATGATCCTCCTCTTATTATAAACACACAAACGTTCAGATTCCCTTCAAAATAAGATCTGGTGTTTAGAAAGGGCCTCCTATTAAAGATATAAACTGTATGTAAGTAGTGAGTGGAGTCTTAAGTGCTTTAAACCTGTATTCTCTCTCACGTCCAGCAGGGGGGCGACTCCTAGGAGTTGTCTATCAGTCTGTGAGAAAATGGTTGACCTCCTCATCTGATTTATTCCCTCAGTAAGTATTAATGAGTTTAATCTCTAGTTTCAAGTCTTCTTCAACAAAGCATGATGTTCATTTAGTAAATGATGGCCCCATTGAGAGACACAGAGAGCAGGAAGCAGGCTGACAGCTGACTGTTGCGATGTGGTCACCCGCTGACATCAGTCTGATCAGCTGCACCTGAAGCTTAGCTTTTAGCTGTTAGCTTAGACTCAAAGTACTTCATGATATTTATTCAGTTTGACACAAAGAGTAGATTACTCTGACCTGTCCACTGAGCCGTCTGAGAGTTTAAAGTGATATGTGGCTTTTAACAGCGTGGTGGTGTCGTTATTTGACATCACAGAGGCAGCGGGAAGCAGGAAGACACTGCGGCAGCTTAACTACGGTGTGCTGAAAGGGACAAAATAGACCTTAATCACTTTAGGATTACGCTGATGGCTCTACTTTTTAACACTGTTCCTCCAACAGCGGCTAACTGGTCACACACTCTGTAAAAAGGTGAGTGGCTGAAGAGTTTATTGAGGCCGTGACATCACAGCTGAATTAAAAAGAGGCATCGTTGAAAGCCAACCGACTTTAGAAAAAAGACAGGGGTGAAACAGGAATCAAACAGAGTGGAGAAAGTTTCTGATGTTAAAGTGTTTAATGAAGAGGTTTAGTTAAATAAACGCTTAAATATTCATTTTGTTGTTTTCATTTTGGGCTCTCTGGGCCTCCATAGATTTCTGTGTGTAGGAGCTCAGGGTTTTATGAAGGTATCAGGTGTCGTCTGCTGTGTTTGATGAGTACTTGAATGCTGTGTTGGACACAGCGGACAGATAATGGTGTGTGTGTGTGTGTGTGTGTGTGTGTGTGTGTGTGTGTGTGTGTGTGTGTGTGTGTGTGTGTGATCAGTTGTAATGACATTGTGCCTGAGCCCTTCTGTCCCGTTGCCATAGAAAGCGTTCACCCCCTTTTCCTCCTTTTCTTCATCGTCCGTCCTCCGCTTCCTTGTGCGCTCATTAATCCACCGTGTCTGAACCTCTTCGGCTCACATTAGCATGCAGCTAACAGCGGTGCGAGGGCTGAGGGCCGCTGATGCTAATGATGTGATGCTAATAAGGGCGAGTGAGAGGACGTGGATGGTTCACAAAGAGCAGCATTAACTATGAGTGTTACCCACATCATGCTAACAGGCCTGAAGCTGCTCAGCATAAAGCTAATAAGCACGATTCTAATGTGAGACTGACAGGCTGGGAAACACTCAAGCTGCCTCAAAGAGTTCAGACTGATTTCTAAACTGTTTGAGAGACTGAGAGGCTAAATCATTAGTATCTATTAGCATTCAGTTTAACGTCACGCACAGCAGCTTTAAAATGTATTAATCCTTCCAGATGAATCTTAAGGTAGTCATCAGGAGGTTCTCAGAATCATTTAGCAAGGATGTGAAGTTATTGATAATGACTGCTCGTACGAAACCTTCCATCAGAGGGATGTAACTGACGTCAACAACTAAAGGTGAGCTAAGTGGATAAAGATAAAGGTCATGGGGAGGCTGTAGTAGCCTACCCATACTGATATAACCAATCCTGCTTCACAGGAAACCGAAATACAAAATAAATAAATACATAAATTAAAAAAAGTGAGTGAGTGAGCATAGAAATATTTGTTGTACTTACTAAAATGTTTTCATGTGTAAATGAATTATTGTCTTATTCCCTTCATCTCCAGGCAGAAGGCATATGAACCAAAAACACTTGGGTGTAGTCGTGTCATTTGGATGTGGTTTACTGGAGGACATGTCGTAGCTTTTAATTGAAGCCACTGAAATACAGACAGTGTTTTCTTTTAACCTGATCATGATCATGTTTCTTTATTATCACTTCAATCTGTGTGTAATGATTTTTCCTTACTCGAAAGCAGCAGGGACAGAATATTAATAAAGTTTATTTATATAGCAGCTTTGAAAACAGACATTACAAAGTGCTTTGAATCAGAATATTCTCTTATATTTCGATGAGGTTGGATTCAACCTCAGAAAAAAACGAAGGAGGGAAAGGAATATCATCGGCCAACGTGCCATTGTTGAAGTCCCTGGCCAGTGTGGAGGGAACATCACAATGTGTGCAGCGATTACCTACCACGGCGTCATCCATCACCATGCTACCCTTGGTCCCTACAACACTGCCCATCTGATCACATTCCTGGACACCCTACACAACACACTCATTCCACCAGATCAGATAGACGGCCAAGAGCAGCTCACGTACGTTGTCATTTGGGACAACTTAAGTTTCCACCGGGCTGCTCTGGTTTGTAACTGGTTCACTGCCCACCCGTGCTTTTTAGTAATCATCCATCCATCCATCCATCCATTATCTTGACCGCTTATCCCGTTAGGGGTCACGGGGGGCTGGAGCCTATCCCAGCTGGCTTCGGGCGGAAGGCAGGGTACACTCTGGACAGGTCGCCAACCTATCACAGGGCTAACACAGAGAGACAGACAACCATTCATGCACACACTCACACCTACGGGCAATGTAGAGTGATCAATCAACATGAGCATGTTTTTGGATTGTGGGAGGAAGCCGGAGTACCCGGAGAGAACCCACGCATGCACTGGGAGAACATGCTTTTAGTAATAATAATAATAATAATAATAATAATAATAATAATAATAATAATACATTTTATTTGGAGGTGCCTTTCAAGTCACACAAATAAGAAATAAAATAAAAACAAGTGAAGTGCACAGAGTTCAGCTAAAGAGAACATGCCAGTATGAACAGGTGAGTTTTGAGTTGAGGTTTGAATGATGTGATGGAGTCTTACTGTCTTATGTGTGGGGGGAGGGAGTTCCAGAATCTGGGTGCTGAGCAGCTGAAGGCTGAAGGGACTTCAGACACAATGACCACAACATGTAACCCATGCATCAACCCCCCTGAATCAATTCTGCTAAACTACAAGCACAATTCCTGCTTTACACTCAAATGTCAGTTCTAAAACACTACACTCAATTCTCTGCATTTGGCACAATTTTCATGAAGAAAATCTCTTGTTTTCACAAGGAACACACTGTCATTCAAAATCTAAAGTTAATTGCACTACTATGCACACTGACTCATCACATGGGCAAACACCTGTCACACAGTTTTACAATTAGAAATCATCAGAGCTATATTTCCCCGCTGCTTGGCCAGGGAAAACATTACTTGCGATGTGGATGAGGTGCTGTGGCCAGACCGAAACAGAAGAGAGGATGCAGCATAGTTTTTTTTAATTTAAAATTTACTGTAACTGTATACAGTAAATTATTCTGTTGTTTTGTATGTAGACTGTATGTGCAACTTTGTGTTGGTTGGGATGTACACTGTGTACAGTGTTTTTTGGGGGGAAATGAAATATATTTGTTACTGTGTATTTATGTGTTTTGAGTATAAAAACAATATTCTAAGATATTTTACAACACACTTCTGTATGTACTGTCTGCAGTAAGTGTAACACTGAACAAAAAAAAGGCCTAAGTCATTATGATGAATAGAAAAGAAGTGTTTTCCATTCATCATAATGTTTTACATTGAGCACATCGGTGTTCAAGTGGTTCTTATAAATGTCTATTCATATGGTAGTTTGTGTGTGTCATTTGAAAACAAAATACCATTTAGAGAAGAAATAACATTGTTTTGAATGTAAAGTTTAATTTGCAGGAGAACTGATGGGTTTTGCCCATTGTGTGTGTTTTTTGATTTGTGTGCAGAGTTCTGAGGGTATGAGGCATGCTTTCAGAGAATGTGTGTAAACAATCGAGAAAAAAATCTGTAAGCACTTTTAGTTTGATTGTTATATTTCTTTGTTTACTTCAGTATTGACACATTCAGCTCTTACATGAGAGACTACACCCTTCCATGAGTGAGCAGTGTCCTGGGCTCATTGTATGATGAGCACTCTCATCCAATCACACAGTGGCACACATATCAGCCCATCACCTGTCATTCCCTCCGCTCAGGAGAGAGGACAGTAGAGCCACTTCCTGCTGTTGAGTGTATCTTAGGTGAACTACCATTAAAGGTTTCTAATGTGACTTTAGTTTTGTGAGAAGAATGTCAGAGTTGTGTCCCGTGTGCGTGTCAAAAAGCGTTTCACAACCGTCCAGCAGACTGTGACACACTCTTTAATGCTTCTGACTGTAGGGGCTAATATGAAAGAGTTTGTTCACATGATTTAAGGTGTTTGGTGGGCAAGGTTTTATTTTTACTGATACATCATTTAAAGTGTGTGATGTATTACAGTATTTACGGTAGTTTGTGTATCAGCAGCTCGTTTTAGGATGACTGACTTTATGACAGTTTAAACTTTAACTGAAGCACACTTACACAAACGCAGATACACACACACCAACATGTCTGTTGTCACACGGCCTTACCATCAGAGTGATGCATGATAGGAGCTCACACACATATGGAGTATTTATATCTGCAGTGATTAGAGAGGAATTCATATCAGAGCGGAGGGAGGCCAAGAAACACTGACCTTTGACCCCTGATGTTTTCACTGTCAGCACACGGGATATTACAACAAGGACATAGGAGGCTAGGGTTAGTGTGAGGAGAGGAGAGGAGAGGAGAGGAGAGGAGAGGAGAGGAGAGGAGAGGCAAATAGAGTGGGGAGAAGAGGAGGCATGGAGAGAAGATAGAAGGAGATGAAAGAGAAGGGGCAAAGACCTGACACAGGAGGAGAGTAGGAGAGACAAAGGAGGTAAGAAGAAGGAGTGAGGAGTGGAATGAGAACAGACAAGGAGAGGACACAAGGACAGAGAAGCAGGGCAGGGAGAGAGGAGTCGAAGGAGACAAGGGGAGAAGGAGACAAAGAAGTAGATTGGCTGACAGTGTTTATTTGAATCATTTGGATTGGTTGGTTGAGCATGATGATGTCATCATTTTCACACCTTTAAGATTTCTTGATCTGCGTAGGGACATAATGTGTTCTGATAAACATCAAAAATATAACTGAATAATTTAATTCATAAAATAAATGCATTAAACCTAATAGATGTAACACACATAATTAAAACATAATAAACATGATACATATAATAAATATATACACTATATAATATGAGGATATTTCATCCTCTTGCTCAGGTCATTAACAGCACCGAATCCTATGAACATATGCTGCCCTCTAGTGGACAGAAACAAACACTACAGAACCTGAGAAAGACAGGAGAGAGGAGAGCTGTGAACAAGTAACCCTAGATCACCTAAGTGAGGATGACCTACAGGTATTCTTTGTTTGTGTGACGTTCAGGGACACTCTGAGTCTCTAAGCTGATGTTGAACAGAACACCGGTGTTCCCCTGAACGTGGTGTCAGTGTTGAACTGAAGCTGTGAGCGTGTCGTGGGACGACCTCCTGTCGACAGCAGCTGATCTGTCGGACTCCACTGATTTCAAAATCTATTTTTCCGTCGACTCCAGCCTGTTTGGTAACTCCAATCCATCTATAAATACATCAGGGATGGAAACGGGAAGTCAAGTCACTCCATCCTGTGTCTGACTGTCTGTCCGTCTGACCGTCAGTCAGTAAGTGTGTGTGTGTCAGTGTGTGTCTGTGTCCATCAGACCAACATGCTGCCGATGCTGCTTCTCCCCCTCACCGCCGTCTGTGTCTTCTCAGGTGAGTCTGCACCTGGAACTCCACCCTGTTACTGTCACTTTAAAGGAAACATGGTCAGACAGAAAACTAATTTATTCAGATGTTTATATTAATCTCTCTGCATGCATCTGACAGCCTCACAATAACTTTCACAACTCTAACCTCACTTTCACACTTTTATCTTTACTCTCACATTTATAATCAAGGAGGTGTATTTACTCTTTTCGTTTGTTTGTTTGTTTGTTTGTTTGTTTGTTTGTTTGTTTGTTTGTTTGTTTGTTTGTTTTATGTTGACTGAGTATCTTTGGTAAAGTTACCGAATATTTCTCCCTCACTCTTCAGCTTTTGGAAAAAAGGTTATAAATACTTTTTATTTGTGTAATTATTTCGTACAGACTTTTTTGCAGTTTGTTAGTTTTGTTTTATTACATTTATTTAATTTAGTTTTAGTTGAGTTTTGATCAGTTTACATGTTAGATTTAGTTTATTCTCCTGACTTTCACTGCAGTCAGGACGCCAGAAAAGGATGGATCGGAAACACTGCCACCTGCTGGTGAAAAACAGCCACATAGTGGAACATATATTTTAAATCTATCCAAAGTACTCAACATATCTTTGATAAATAAACTGACAAAGATAAAACTGAAGCGTTTCCTCTCTGATTTTTATTCTGTTTTTAATTTCTATCGTCAGTGAAACAGTAATAACATCTGCTCGGGACAGAAGCAGATACAATATTCTGGTTGTGATTTCAAACATAGGGTCTTTTGGATGTGCAAGTATCAAACCCTTCAGTTGTGCCTTTTTCCAGCAGGTCTCAGCTTCACTGAAAGAAAGTCAAACAGAAGCTTTCAGTTAGTTTTATTTTATTTTGGTGAAGCCTTGTTCTGTTTTCTGTTCCTCTGACATTTTTGACTGTCTAGTTCTAGTTGTTTCGTTAGCTTTAGTTAACGATGCTAACTCGGGTTCAGAGGGGAAGAGATCGTTCTTGTTATGTTACTCAGGTGAGTTTGACGACGATAGTTTTCAAAACTCTGCTTCAGAAACAAATAGGTGATCTCACAGAGACTACATCCATGGTTTAAACAGTCTATAGTTTTTCTTAACAATCATTATTTTTGTAAATTTTTATTTTAATTTTTTTTAAATTGAAGTGCTAGCAGTTTCCCCCTGCCGCTAGTCTTTGTGCTATGATAGGCTAAAACACCCCACATATACTGGAGGAGATGCCAAAGCGTATCCAGAGGATCATCAGGTATATCTGATAATAGTTAATATTGAATAAAATGAGTTCAGGTTTGTGTTCAGTGCAGTTTGTTGGTACCAGATGGTGCTGTGTGTGGTGTTTTGTTTCAACTTGGACCACAGCAGCCTCTGGTGAACATTAGAGGAACTGCAGTTGAAGACATTCAGGTCTGAGTTTATTGTTTTTATTTGTCAGTGCCTGTCGCTCTGGCAGGGGTTACCACGGAGACGGTGGTGGCCGTGGCTGGGAGGAGAGTGACGCTGCCATGTCGCGCAGGCGCGGAGAGTCAGCAAGATGTGGAGGTGTGCTGGGGGAGAGGCGAGCCGTCACTGTTCACCTGCCACAACACAGTACTCACAACGACCGGAGGGCAGACCACATACAGGAAGTCATACAGGTATGATGTCATACAGGTGTGATGTCAAAGGTTCTTGTCTCCTGATGCCTGCTTCTGTAGTTTGTGTGGGGAGGAGGACCTTTATTTAGTGATTCATGTGTAACAGAGACGTTTGGTTAAAATCTGAAACTTCAGTCCCTCCTCCTTTTTGATTCATTTTGAATCTTTGTATTTTTTGTGCAGAATTTTCTTTTGAATCAGATCCATCTCTGATTGTTTTTTTGTCAAAGTCTCTCAGTGAGCTCACTGCACCTGCAGCTGAGACTCATGGGTAATGTGGGTAAAATGGGTAAACTGAGTGGGAATGGGCAGATGCTGAAAAGTTCGAACTAATTCTGCAAAAGAGAGATAAACTGAAATTTTTTGAAAGTCTCACAGGGGATCTCCTCTACTCTGCAGGTACTCCTCCTCCTCCTCCTCTCTGTCGATCTTAATCTCTCGTCCCTCAGACGCTGGTTTCTATCACTGCAGAGTTCAGTTGCCTGGTCTGTTTAACGACCAAACATCCACCGTCCACCTCATCATCATCTCCAGATGTAAGTCCAGAGACACAAACTTCCTCTGACGATCACAGATCAGTTCACAGACGTTTCTTATTTTTTATATTTGTTTTTAAATTCTCTGTGTCTGTCCTCCTGCAGCTCACGCTGTGGTCTCTGAGCCCACAGACAGAGAGGATGCCTGGACTGTGAACTCACCGCACACGACAGCAGGTGAGCATAGATCACAGAGTACACAGAGGGTTGAGAATTAACCCTTTCCACGCCGGTTCACTCTAAATGTACTTTTGACTCTTTCTTCTGTTTGGCAGGTTTTACCACAAGAGACGTGACAGAGCAGACAGGAAGTGATGTCACAGCAGGCAGCTTCACAGAGCCAGTGGTGGCATTTGTTCAGGTAACAGAACAAACTGAAACATTTACTCCATCCTGAATATATCAGTGACAGCTCAATAACACCTGAGATAACTTCAGGTTATTGACTTTGTTTACCTGCACAGCTAAGTCTGACGTGTCGTCACCTCGCTTTTTGTGGACTTCTGCTTTGAAGGTCAAGTCTGGATTTCTGGAGTCCCCGTAGTGTTCTTGTTTCACCTGAAGTGACAATATTTGGAAAAGAGGGTGGAGTCGAAGAGAGGGCAGGGTTAGCAAGTTATGAATCTACGCTAGCTTGATTAGCATCTGTAATTCAAGTAGATGTAACTGATGCTGAATTGGGCTAGCTTAAACAGAGTGTAAACTAGAGATTGAGATCCTACACTCATGAGGAACATGTTTACTGAGGGAATAAATCAGCTGAGGAGGACCATCTTCACACAGACTGATCTTTGCTGCCCCCTGCAGGACGTTAGACAGTCTGTAGATATGTGACAGCTCTACTTTAGCTTTACTTTGAAAACCAAGTGATTAAATCCACATTTGATAAACAGTCTGTGGCTTTGACTTCAATGTTAATGTGCGAGACAGTCAAAGTTAAGAAGGCTAAAAAAACAAAAAACAAACACGTGACATTATTATCTTTTTTAAATCAAAGTTAAAACGATTGAACACCTTCAAAAGTCTGTGTCTCTTGTCATTTTGATGTTGTTACCATGGCCACAGGTTTTTGAACATCATCTACCGTCTGTGTTTCTTTTTTTAGTCCGCCGAGCAGCAGGAAGACACTCTGCAGATCTTCATCACGAACACACTGAGAGCGTCCTTCATCATCTTCATACCTGCTCTGCTGCTGACTGCTGGTTTTAGTCAGTGCACACACACACACACACACACACACACACACACACACACACACACACACGAAAACACACACACACAAACAATAAATCTTGTATGTAGAATAGCTGTGAAGAAATTTCAGTTTTGAGGATTGTGGCGCCCCCCTATGGACTAATTATGTCCTAATCATGATGACCTGTATATGAAGGGATATACTATGAAGCGAGTTAAACATATCCCAGATATCTTCTCCTGATCCGGCTTCACTGAATCTGACAAAGGAGATCGCACTAAACTGTCACACGAAGCTGGTTATCAACATGATTAGTCAATCCAGAATTACCCTGAGTGCGTTCACATGAACGGGGTGGAGAATGAAACATGTGACCAATCACAGTCTGCCGTCACCACATCCACATATGTTTCAAACACTGCACTGATATTAGAAAAATATGAAGAAGTTAAAGACATAATCCAGATTAACTTCAACACAGCTGTTTGAAACATGAAAGAACTGAGATGAGACAAAAACACAGAGTGAATGAACTAATGACGTCTTATTTCCCTTCATTAGTGCAGATAGATCTGACTATAATAACTCTGTTTATTCCTTGACAGTGATCTCTCTCTCTGATTTAATCTTGTATTGTGTGTGACAGTTTTAGACGTAATATTTCAGCTGCAGCCCTGACGGTATCAAACTGAGCGCTGTGGAGAAATAAAAATGAGAACATGCTTCAAAGAGATAAGTTTTGTATTAAATGCAGTACAACAATTTCATCTGACTAGTGTATTTTAGACTCTGTTTAAGTTTGATGTCAGGAAAGATCATCAATAACTGTCATCAGTATTTATATATAAAATCATACAGGTAGACAAAGTATCCTGCCCGTCTCTCTCCCCTCCCCTCCCCTCCCCTCCCCTCCCCTCCCCTCCCCTCCCCTCCCCTCTTGATCAGCTCACAGAGCTCTGTGATCGAGTGAGCTGATTGGTCAGTGGGCAGAGTTTTCTCCAAACTGATCTCTGATCCTGAACATAACCTGCCCCGAAGCAGGTTAGGAGTTCAGCATGAGTAACCATGGTTATTTACCCTGGTAAGGAGTGAACCTCCGTCATAGTACTGAAAATCCAGAGTTAACCCTGAAGTTACCTCGATAACCGCAAATCCAGCTTCGTAGTATACCCCTCTGGATCAGGTTGATTTAATCAATTTGAGGATTAAAAGTGGAGTCACATTATTCTAATCTAGATTAAACTCTGTGTTAGGTCCTGTGTTAACTGTGTTTTGTTCTGTGTCTGCAGGAGTCTGGAGAGCCAATCAGAGAGCAGAGCCTGACAAGAGGCCTGACCAATCAGAGGAGGAGGACAGCTCTGTGTAGAGACACTCAGGAAACATGAGACTGTCAATGACCCAGCTTAAAGAACTGCACTTAAACAATAAACAAATATCTGGGAGAATTATTGCACACCGGCTTTACTGGAGTACAGGTACGAGTACAGGTACGAGTAGGCAGAGACAGTTTCTGGACATCATATTCACCTGGCGCCTCCCCTCCATGCTCCTCTTCCTCTCTCTGTCTTCACACGTCTTTCACCTCAGGTTACTTCAGGTAACATCTGTTCTGTGTCACATGACCTGGTGGACACAGCTTTAAGGAGTAGCTTTAACATTAGTTGCTGTTCAGACAGTGAGGATGAAACCAGAAATGTTGAAGGCAGTGTCTAATAAAAAAAAAAATCATGATACAAATAAAGCTGTATTGAACCATAATATCTGATGTGATTTATGTGTTTGCATTGCATATATGAAACTTTGTCCTGTCTGTCTTTAAGGTTTTGTTTTTTGTCTTAACAAAGTTTTTTCTTTAGACTTTACCCATCAACATAAAGGTTAAATACAAGTTTGAAATTCATTAAAGACAAAATAACGCACCAGTTCGTAATGTCAGGCGTATAAAGTACAAATATTTGTGATAAAACAAAGAATGAAAGTAAAATGTCAGATAAATGAGTACCAAAGTAAAGCACTGATAACTACTGAATAATAAATACCTCTATGTTGTTTATCCCGCCTCTTATTAACGTTCGGACTGTTCCAATATCCAGAGGCCCATCACCAACCAAACTGTAATATCCTCATTTCTTATATTTATGTTATTTCATTAGATTAAAAATGTTTGAAGACGTTTACTAATTACGTCATGTATGGTCTCAAACTCTAGTTTGCAGCCTGTTTTAGCTAGCCCAAATTAGCATCAGTTACAGCTACTTGAATTACAGGTGCTACGTCAACCCCTTTATTCGGCGGCAATGGTTTCCGGCTTACCTTTGCAGATTCAGTAGATGAAGGAGAAAGTGACTCAGAGAGGTAATTTCTTTCAACCAAGCGGCAACCTCTGGTCTAAAAATATGAGTCCAATCTGGAAGTGCTAAAAACTGCAGTTCATCAAGGATCCGCTTGAGGCTGGCTCTGGAAGTACCGGAAACCACATACACACCAATTTAAAAAAGCTGATCTTTACAGCAGAAATAAACATATTTACAGCCTGGTTCAAAGACAAGTGTAGTCTGGATAGTTCATTTCTTGATCTGCACACACTGTACAGGGGTGAATTTTTTTCCTTCCTCAGGTGGTGTTTGGTGAGGTATATGCTAAAAGCTAACAGCACTATAGCTTTAAACACAGAGTGGTTAAAAGGTTAGGTTCTAAATGTGTTGATGGTGATGAAGATGAAAGCTACACACAGCTTCCTGAGCTGTGTTAAAATGATCAAATCCTCATTTGGTCCATCGCACTTTATTTTTCATAGTTTACTGCAGTTCTCCTCTCTGACCAGCAGGTGGCAGCCCCGACCGACAGGTGAGTGGCATGCTATTGTTTAAAGTTTTAACTTTAACTTTCATTTCAATAGTTGATATCACTAACCTGAGGAAAGGTTTAAGGCATTCCTTAAAGTACGGAGGAAAATAGACATAAATATTTCTACTTCTTGATTATCTATTTTAATTCAAATAAATGTAATTGAAACCTAAAGAGTAAAATGATTAAAGGTAAACCAAATATAATTAAAATATCTTAGTAATTGTAATATCGACTGGAAATCTTCCTGGTTAGTAAGTATCCAGAGGTTTTTGGGGAGTGGGGTCAACCATAGACTGTACGTATACATAATGGACGTATTATCCGTGACGTAACCCATCTGTTTCTGAAGCGCTGTTTTGAAGCCAATCGTTGGCAGGAGCCATATTGGAAATGCTGAACTCAACCTAACTGCTGTCGAGCTAGTGTGAGGTAAAGAGGGGGGCTTTGAGCCTCCTCGCCAACAGATACAGTGTTCCCTGTCAGTCAAGTCAGTAATGTCCTTAAATGGGCAAAACTTGTAATCTTAATATCTTCTGAACCGCCGCGTTAGAAAAACATTCACCCCCCCATACAGTGTGTGCGGATAGAGAAATGAGCTTTCCAGACCTAAACCGTTTTTTGAACCAGGCTATAAACATGTTTATTTCTGCTGCAAAGATCGTCTTTTTTTATTTAATGTGTATGCTTTTTCCAGTGTTTCTGCATCCAGCATCCAGCCTCAAGCAGACGCTCAATGAACTGCAGTTTATAACACTTCCACATGGGCTTCATATTTTGAGACCGGAAGTTGCCGCTTGGGGTCAAAAGATAAAGACACAGGTTATATATTTATGCTTAATATCATATCAGGAGGTGTACGTCTGTTTTGATTTGTCAATACAAGAAATCTATGAAGCCAGAACACAGACGCTCATGATGTAGCCAGAAGTATTATTAAGTATACCTGTAGGAGTCTGATCTGCAGTAATGTTTCACAGTGTGGAGCTGTGCCTCATCTTCAGAGACAGAAAACAGCTGATACAGACAGGAAGTCATAGGCTGACCGTGTTATGAGAAACGATTGCCCAGCACGAAACCGATTCACAGCCCTCTTTGGATGTTGCATCAGGGAGCGTATTAATGAGGCTTTTTTTAGTCCTTCACAGTTTTCAGTGACTCAAAGGTTAACATTAAGAGAATCAAAGGTTCAGCTTGTACAAAATGCACAAATAAAATGTAAAGCATGGGACTTTAGAATATTTATAAACATTTCACATGTTGTTTAAGATTTTTAAAGGCTCTCACAGTAAACAGGAGGATGACCTCTGTCAGGAGAGAAGCTGCTCTGGAGTCAGATTGCTTCAGACATCATGAGTGAACACGTACTGTGATGATATTAGTTTATAATTATTTCTTCAAGTGTGTTAATATTTATTTTTAAATCCCCCGAACAAAGATGTGTTTAGTTTTACATTTGAAGTGACAGAGGATCATTTTTTACAGTGTGCAGAGCAGCTGTGGTTTGTGTGGTGTGAGGGGGGGGGGGTCTGTGTGTGCCAACAGTCTATCAGTGTGACTCTGTTCATCATGAAGATCGTTCTGCTCCTCACCCTCCTCTCAGGTCCTGTTTGTTTTTCCTTGTTTATTTTTTCATAGTTTGTTTGTTTGTTTATTTTCTTGTTTGGTGGTTTCTTAATTCATTTGATTTAAACATGCACTGATCTGTGCAGTTAAGTTTGGTCTGTGTCGACTCTCAGCTCAACCCCAGACTCAGTGAAGTGGACTCCTGTCTCACACAAAGAGACATAAGGCGTTTTTCGACCCGAGGGACTTTACCCCGGAACTACGTGCGTTTCGACTGGTGGACCCAGGGTCTAAATTTAGTTCAGGGGTAGATAATCCCCCCCCTAAAAAGCCCCTGTTTGGGGGATAGTACTTTTTAAAGGTCTCAGCACTTTTGGGGGCAGGGTCTGCAATGCTGAACGTGTCTGGTTTGTAGATTACCTGCAGTGTTTTTATTTCATCCTCCATCCACAATAACATCACACACACATCTGTGATTCACTTGACTAGTTACAAATCAAGAGACATATTGTCCAAAAAAAAAAGGCTGTGGGGTTTAAAATATTTACCATGCGCTCTGCTGATGACATCATCCACACCCATTATAAAATCTAAGACAGTCTGCAGGTTTACACAAACCTAAACCGGGACCTTTGGAAGACCATGCTAGCCATCAAATATCTCTTTGAGGTTATCAAATTCTAAATCTTACCTTTTCAAACCTGAAATAATCTTTCTATGTTTAAGAGTGGAGAGGTCAAAGACGAGTAGTGGGTTTGTTTAATTTTCCACGGTGTCGATAGAAAGCTGCTGAAACTGCCTTTATTTAAGTTTCCCAGTTTGATGTAAAACTTGATTTATACTTCTGTTCAAATCTTTAATGTAGTGTACGCTGTAGGTTCATGTAGCCCTGTGTCTATACATGGAAGCAGCAATAAAGCCCCAAATCAAACTTTTAATATTAACAATAATAATAATAATATTATTGTTAATATTATTATTATTATTATTAGTAGTAGTAGTAGTAGTATTAAATTCACCTCAAGGAATTATTCATAAAACAGGGACAAGTGTGTACTATCTTTTTTTTTTTATTGGAGCCAGAAGCAACCATATATGGAAGAGAAGGTGGAGCTACAGTGGGCTAACAGCAATCTATAAGCTGACACTACTAGCTTAGCTTAAAATATTTTTCTGTAGTTCAGGCAATCTCTCATATGAGTTGGAAGGCTAACTTTGGCTGGCTTAGAATAGGTTTTCATATAAATGGTCATTACTAAATTTCACCTGCTGTGGGCGGACAGGATACAGGAGAGCAAGACTGAACAAACTGGTGAAGAAGGCCAGCTCAGTCCTGGACCCTGTGGAGGTGGTGGCTGCCAGGAGAATTATGGTCAAGCTGTCGTCTCTGATGGACATTTTTTTCTATATATATTCTTGTTGAAGTTCTTGTACTGTACACCTTCTTGTTTGCTGCTGTAACTCCATGAATTTCCCCGTTGTGGAACGAATAAAGGAGTATCTTATTTTATCTTATCTTAGCTTATCTTAACATCATGCTCTTTTGAAGAAGACTTGAAAATGGAGATTGAGACCATACACTCATCATTGTTTACTGAGGGAATAAATCAGCTGAGAAGGACGACCATTTTCTCAAAGACTGATATAAAATCAGATCAGTTACCCCCTGCTGGACATTTCACTTCGATGAGATCAAAGCAATAAAATGAAGTCAAAACAATAGAATGAGATTAAAGTAATAGAATGAGATCAAAGCAATAGAATAGGACCCAAGTGATAGAATGTGATCAAAACAACATAATTAGATTAAAGAAATCAAATGAGATCAAAGCTATAGAGAAGTAAAGACAATTGAAGAAATAGAGTTTAAGAAGCCCCCTGCTGGACATCAGAGAGAATGCAGATTTGAGGCTACATTTCTTTCTTTAATATAGTCTATGATGAATAAAACTAAAAGACATTCATATTAACAGTTTTTAGCTCTAACATGGACTCTAATCTTTCTGCTGAACAGAGCGCTGACATTTACAGACTCTGTTTGTGTCTCCTCAGTTAGCGAATGCAGCAGCATCATGTCAGTTGTTGGTCGAGTGGGTCAGAACATCACTCTGCCCTGTAGCTACAACACAAAGAGAAATGTTGTACGCCGGGTGTGCTGGGGTCGAGGAGATATTCCCAACTCAGGCTGCAGCAAAGAACTCATCTCCACAGATGGACTCAAAGAGTTCACAGAAAGAAGGTATCAGTTACGAGGATGGCTGGACGAGGGAGACGTCTCATTGACCATCCTGAACCTCACAGAGTCAGACGCCGGACGCTACGGCTGCAGAGTACATATACCGGGGTTGTTCAATGATGAAAAACATCATGTAGATCTGACCATAGAGGAAGGTGAGAAGATATTTAATCTAGCATTTTCTGCAGAGGCATACATTTATACAGAGAAACGAAACAACAACAAAAGCAAACATGTATGGGGACAGTGAACATGATCTGAGTTTAGCTCTGCTTATGAGGAGCTGATAGAGTGTCATAAATCTACAGATGCATGCACACCATCAAACGTGACAAGTTCACTTTGGACAACCATCATCTTTTTGAGTTCTTAGAATATTAAGTTGAGCAGATTTTAATGTTGCGGTTGCCACCCTGAGTTACCTTTTAATGTTAGAATTTATGTAACATTTTAACATTGTTGGATTTTTCCAAACAAAGTGGTAACAGACATGTTCTACATACAAAGATACTGAAGCAATATTTAAAGGTGTGGTGTCGTTAATATGAGGTCAATATGACTCTGTTAATCATGATATCATCTATCTTTGGTTAAATACGTTATTAGAGATAACCCAGACCAAACATATTGATATGTTATCATTCACTTAGGAAGCTTGTAAGGTGTCCAAAAGGGGAACTATAATGTAGACAAATGAATGAGTGGTAAATCTTGGATTAACAGGTATTCTGCCCAGACTATATGACATTAAAAGACATTAAGTGTGCTGACTTTTCTACCTTTCTTCAGTCTTTGTGTGGCTGTGCACCTGAGAGCAGTTTGTTGTGTGAGTGTGCTCCTTATCTCAGCTTTCTATCTTTGCTGGAAGTCACGCACAAAATGTGCTGACCTGTAAATAATTTCCTGTCTCTGTTTCATGAGCTGATTTTCACCTTCAGTTGCACAGACGACCACAGAAACAACAAGAATGGTGTCTACAGAAGCAGTGCACATGTATACAGCAGGTATGTGTACACACACACACACACACACATACACACACACACACACACACACACACACACACACACACACACACACACACACAAAGCCACAGCTCAGACGGGGGTGCATATACTGCAGGAGCTTTATTGGTGTACAGGTCTGAGTTGTGGAAAAAAGCAAACACACCTATCCTATTCTGACATTATACTTCAACAGAAACAGGTTAGTCACGTGAATTTGTTGTTCTGTATTAAATATAGAACTGATTATAACTTCTAACTTTGAATCATGTTCTCATTTTTATTCATCCTTCCTTCAAAGCGCTCATTTTCATACCATCAGGGCTGCAGTGGAAATGTTAGGTCTCAAACTGTCACACACGACACCAGATTAAATCAGAGAGAGATCACTGTCAGAGAATAAACAGAGTTATTATAGTCAGATCTATCTGCTCTAATGATGAGACGTCATTAGTGCATTCTCTCTCTGTGTTTTGTTTCTGATCTCTCTGTTCTTTATTTAAGGCGAGTTTCCTCTGCAGGGTGTTTGAGGTCTGCCTGAAAGATAGGTTCAGGAACTAGAGCTGCTGTTCCTTCGCATCATTCGTTTTAACGGTTGGCTTTTTGAATGGGTGTGTTTGTGGTTTCTGGTGTTTCTGCCGCTAGCCTCAAGTGGACACTGGAGGAACTGCAGTTTTTAACACTTCCACATCCGCTTCATATCTTAGGACCGGAGGTTGCCGCTTGTGCTGCACAAATAAATTTGAACTTTAAGGTTTATTGTTGGAAGAACTGTTAAAGTGACTACCACACAGTATTCAGACAGGAGGTACCATCCCTCAAACATATGAGTGTAGGTTTCAAAGAGGGTCTTTGTTAGTTGGGTAAATCCTCCCTCTTACTGAGTAATGGACAGACAGTCAGTTGGATCTGTGCTACACCGTGTTTTAGATTACAGAGTCTGCTCTCACTGTCTCTCTCTGCAGGTCAGCTGACCTCCACGGGGTATGTGAAAGCTGAGGTGAGGCCTACTGTGTCAGCGACAACACAATTCACAAACACGAATGCCAGGACACTTGTTTGTTTAAAAAGATGTATGAATAACACAGAGTCACAGCTTTTATTCTTTTATACTGTGACGTATATTTATGTCCTCAAAGCTGCACTGTGTTTATCTTATAACCACAGTTCCAAATGGACAACATATCTGAAAGTTTTCAGACTTTCATGAGAAATGAATGCTCATTTAAAATGTGAGGTCAGCAAAACCTTTCAAAGCTGTTGGAATCAAGGTCATTTTAAATGTAAGATGTTCTGCCCAATACTGGGAGAAAGTGAAAGAAAGAACTCACCCTTCATCAGTGTTTCTGGGTCTAAAACAGTGATGATGAGTGACAGCTGCAGCTTTTCATCCTACTCCCCTGGTTTAAACTGATCTGTGTAACAGGATATCTGAGCCTTTGTTAATATGAGTCAACAGGAGCAAACATTTTAAGATAAAAAAAAAACTAGGGTAGAGGTTTCATGAGACTCGGGGTTTGTTTTATAAAAAAACTGAAGATTTGGCCTTAATGAAAAACAAACAAATGTGAAGTCATAGTTATAAGATAAAAATCTGAATTTTGTGATAAAACGTTTTAACAATGAAACTAAAACTTGAAGTTATGAAAAGAAGTCATAATTCTGATATAAAATTTAAAATGAAGTCTTAATATTGAGTCATAATTATGGAGTCAAAATTATGAGATAAGAAGTCTTTATATCCCATAATTATGGCGTTTTAACTTTAAATTATAACTTTTCATTTGGGATTTTTCATCTTTCTCTTTTTCCAATAACCTGACAAAAATTAACTTTCACACAGATGTGTCTTTAATTCTCTTTGATCCCATGAAACAGCATTTAGTCCTGCTATGTTCATACGATTTCTATTGGTCCATCTTTACCTGCTTGGTGTCTTTTGTCTGCTCATTGGTGATGTCACAGTAAATATGATATTACAGTTACACATTTTCTGAAAGCATGCCTCATACTCTCAGAACTCTACACACAAATCAAAAAACGCACACACAATGGACAAAACCCCTCAGTTCTCCTGCAAAATGAAACTTTACATTCAAAACAATGTTATTTCTTCTCTAAATGGTATTTTGTTTTCATATCACACACACAAACCAACATATGAATAGACATTTATAAGAACCAGTTGAACACTGATGTGCTTAATGTAAAACACTATGATGAATGGAAAACACTCTGTCTCCATTCATCATAATGACTTAGGCCGTTTTTTTGTTCAGTGTTACACTTACTACAGACAGTACACACATAAGTGTGTTGTAAACTATTTTAGAATATTGTTTTTATACTCAAAACACATAAATACACGGTAACAAATATATTTTATTTTTTCCCAAAAAAACAATTTACACTACACAGTATACATCCCAACCAATACAAAATTGCACATACAGTGGTCAACATACAAAACAACATAAGAATGTACTGTAAACAGTTACAGTGAAAAAAAGAAAAAACTATGCTGCATCCTCTCTTCTGTTTTGGTCTGGCCACAGCACTTCATCCACATCATGAGTGATGTTTTCCCTGGCCAAGCAGCGGGGAAATAAAGCTCTGATGATTGCTAATTGTAAAACTGTGTGACAGGTGTTTGCCCATGTGATGAGTCAGTATGCATAGTAGGGCAATTAACTTTACATTTTGAATGACAGTGTGTTCCTTGTGAAAACAAGAGATTTTCTTCATGAAAATTGTGCCAAATGCAGATAATTGTGTGTAGTGTTTTGAAAAAAGTGTGTTTTAGAACTGACATTTGAGTGTAAAGCAGGAATTGTGCTTGTAGTTTAGCAGAATCGGTTCAGGGCGTTGGTGTATGGGTTACATGTTGTGGTCATTGTGTCTCAAGTACCAGTAATTGTGTGTAAACAATTGAAAAAAACTGTAACATCTAAAGGGAAATGGGTCATGGTGTAATGGAGTACCAGCTTTACAGCACGGTGGGTCCTCCCTTAGAGGACAGGAAGCATGGTTTCTAATTATTAGCTCCCATTAGCTAACATTTGGAAAAAAGAAAACCTAGCATCAGTGTGTTTGCAGGATAAACATGAAGATCTTCATACATCAGCATTCAGAGAAGCTCTGAGGTCTTTTTCAAGAAACTCCAGGCACCTACCATTTTTTACAAAGCTGTAGCACACTACCTCTACACACTGTGTGTGTTTCTGTGTGTGTGTGTGTGTGTGTGTGTGTGTGTGTGTGTGTGTGTGTGCGTGTGCGTGTGTGTGTGTGTGTGTGTGTGTCAGCAGCAGGAGCACAGAACGACGTTGGTTCCAGTGTTAGTTCTGCTCGGGCTGGAAGCTCTGCTCATTGCAGCCATGGTCCTCATGTACTGTAAGTCAGACCTCAACAGTGTCTTACATCTGTCCTCACTCCTGTCCTATCTTATGTCCTCACTCCTGTCCTCACTTCTCTCCTCACATCTGTCCTCAATCCTGTCCTCACATCTGTCCTCACATCTGTCCTCACATCTGTCCTCTCTTCAGTCCTCACCTCTGACTTCAACTCTGTCCTCACATCTGTCCTCACATATGCCCTCACATCTGTCCTCACATCTGCGCTCACATTTGTCCCCACATCTGTCCTCACTTCGGTCCTCACCTCTGACTTCAACTCTTTCCTCACCTCTGTCCTCACATATGCCCTCACTTCTGTCCTCACTTCGATCCTCACCTCTGAATTCAACTCTGTCCTCACTTCTGTCCTCACTCCTGCCCCTACTTCTGTCCTCACTCCTGTCCTCACTTCTGTCCATACATTGTCCTCACTTTTGTCCTTACTTCTGTGCTCACTTCTGTCCTCAATTCTTTCCTCACCTCTGTCCTCACATATGCCCTCACTTCTGTCCTCATATCTGTCCTCACTTCTTTCCTCACTTCTGTCATCACTCCTGCCCTTACCTTGTCCTCACTTATGTCATCACTTCTGTCCTCACTGTGGTCCTCACCTCTGACTTCACGTCTGTTCTCACCTCTGTCGTCACATATGCCCTCACTTCTGTCCTCACTCTGATCCTCACCTCTGACTTCAGCTCTGTCCTCACTTCTGTCCTCATATCTGTCCGCACATATGCCCTCACTCCTGTCCTCACGTCTGTCCTCACATCTGTTCTCACACCTGTCCTCACCTCTGTCCTCACTTCTGTCCTCACTCCTGTCCTCACTTCTGTCCATACATTGTCCTCACTTTTAGCCTTACTTCTGTGTTCACTTCTGTCCTCAATTCTTTCCTCACTATGTCCTCAAATCTGTCCTCACTTCAGTCCTGACATCTGTCCTCACTTCGGTCCTCACCTCTGACTTCAACTCTGTCCTCACATCTGTCCTCACATCTGTCCTCACATCTGTCCTCACATCTGTCCTCACATCTGTCCTCACATCTTAGCTCACATTTGTCACCACGTCTATCCTCACTCCGGTCCTCACCTCTGACTTCAACTCTTTCCTCACCTCTGTCCTCACATCTGTCCTCACATCTGTCCTCACATCTGTCCTCACATCTTAGCTCACATTTGTCACCACATCTGTCCTAACTTCGATCCTCACCTCTGACTTCAGCTCTATCCTCACTTCTGTCCTCACATCTGTCCTCACATCTGTCCTCACATCTGTCCTCACATCTGTCCTTACCTCTGTCCTCACTTCTGTCCTCACTCCTGCCCCTACTTCTGTCCTCACTCCTGTCCTCACTTCTGTCCATACATTGTCCTCAAATCTGTCCTCACTTCGGTCCTCACATCTGTCCTCACTTCGGTCCTCACCTCTGACTTCAACTCTGTCCTCACCTCTGTCCTCACATCTGTCCTCACATATTCCCTCACTTTTGTCCTCACATCTATCCTCACATCTGTCCTCACCTCTGTCCTCACCTCTGTCCTCACCTCTGTCCTCACATCTGTCCTCACCTCTGTCCTCACTCACAAAGTTTTTCTAACACTAGCAGAGCTAGCTCCAGCAGCCTTCAGTCCTCCTTGCAGGTTAACATTCACATGCCTGTGTTGGTTCCTCATTGCCTTGAGGAGTGGTTTACTGTATGGGTACATCTCAAAGCTCTAAACTGCAGTCTCCTCACTCCTCGCTCCTCAGCCGAACCTGAAGGAGTTACTGATGCGCCATTTTAACTGGCATCCCAAAGCTCTTAATGCTGCTGGAGGAGAGAGGAGAGAGGAGGGAGGAGACTGATCGGAGGAGGGATAATCGAGGAAACACGAGAGCAGACTTTGCGGAAGTCTTTTGACAGACACGCCCCCTTATCAAATATCACTCACTGATTGGACACTGCGGCGGCCTCAGACTTCTCTTAAACTTCACATCACTTGAGTTTGATAATAGAAAAAAGACGGACCTTAAAACAGTCACTAAGGGTGCCCTGAAACAGATCATAAACAGTCACTAAGGGTGCCCTAAGACAGACCTTAAAACAGTCACTAAGGGTGCCCTGAGACAGATCATAAACAGTCACTAAGGGTGCCCTAAGACAGACCTTAAAACAGTCACTAAGGGTGCCCTGAAACAGATCATAAACAGTCACTAAGGGTGCCCTAAGACGGACCTTAAAACAGTCACTAAGGGTGCCCTGAGACAGATCATAAACAGTCACTAAGGGTGCCCTAAGACGGACCTTAAAACAGTCACTAAGGGTGCCCTGAGACAGATCATAAACAGTCACTAAGGGTGCCCTAAGACGGACCTTAAAACAGTCACTAAGGGTGCCCTGAAACAGATCATAAACAGTCACTAAGGGTGCCCTAAGACAGACCTTAAAACAGTCACTAAGGGTGCCTGAGACAGATCATAAACATACGTCGGTTTCTAAACAGTCTGTATGTGATGAGCTGAGATTAAAACTTGTATGATGTGAGTTTCAAACACAAAATACTGAACGCAAAATCATAAATTCAATAATATAATAATTTAATGTTGTTTGTGATGTTTTTCTGTCCCTGCAGCGAGATCATGGATGCTACTCAACACAGTGTAAGTTTCATGAGCTGACTCTTACAGACTGGGGAACAGAGGGAGTTGATGGAGTTCTGTTTATTTTGTGTCTGTATGAATGATGTATGAGAGTAAATTAAAAGCCTCATGTGGTTTCTCTGTGTGTCAGGCCTCAGCAGGAGGTCAGCAGCACGGTTCTCTTCAGTTTGACTCCGTCCACTGTGCAGTTCCACAGACGAGACTCAGCCGTGGAAAACATCAACCAGAGAGACGGAGGAGAGTACACAACAGTTGTGTATCACTTAACACAGTCGTTAGGCTCCGCCCACTGACCATATGACAAACCCTAGACAAAAAGAACTCACAAAATGGTTATTGGAGGCATACAGAGTTCCATCAGTTCCCCTGATGGCCACCAGGAATTCAATGTAAAGAGGCAGAGTGGAGATCAGGGGTCTCAAACTCAAACTGACTTGGGGCCACCATTGGTGCCGTCATCTTAAAGGAGGGCCACTCCAAAGTTCAGCTGTTACAAGTAATCCCCATAACTCTGAAAACGTATTTCTTATTTCCTGTATTATTATTTTTTTTCATAATTAACCAACAAACTCAAACAGATGTTTGTGATGTATAATGATTTCTTTTGGACTGCTAGGACAAAATCTTTTGTCTTTTATTTGAAATAAAATAACTTAAAAGCTGAAAGCTGCTCTGAACTTAAAATACAGATACTCTACATCTGTCCTGTACTCTGTTTATGCTCTCCTGCTCATACATCTGAGCCACATCTGTCCTGATGGAGGTGACAGTTCACACCTTGGTACAGCTTCAGGATGTGATCACTCAGCCTGGACCTCTGCTTACATTTATTAAAGTTCATTTTCAAAACAGTTCTTCACACAGATGTGCTTCCACAGTGGTGTGTAACGTGACTGGAGGCTCAGCTCTGATACAGCCCTGCTGTATTGATTGATTGATTAGGTTTATTTTGGTCTACGTCAGCAACCAACACGTCCCTCCACAACATAGGAGCCATGTAAAAATTACAAATAGAAGCAAAAAACAAAACAATCACTGAGGGATCCTTAAAATATATATATATATATATAGAGAGAGAGAGAGAGAGAGAGAGAGAGAGAGAGAGAGAGAGAGAGAGAGTCCAGTATATACATACACACACATATCTATCTGTACATGCATACGTACACATACACATGCATACATACATCATGAATACATATAAACATGCAAACACATCCACATATATTTTGGCCAATCACATGCTGACTAAAAAAGGTGTAGGCTGAAGCCAAGGCTTATCCTGCCTACCCTTTAACATAACTTGCACCTTATAGGCAACATTGTGCAGTAATTATGTTGTTTTATAACAAAGCACTCTTCAAACTTTTCATTCGGAAACAAACTTACAAACAAAAAAACAAATCCCAAAACATTTCAATCTCAACAAGGCGCAGTTCAGAAATCTTAGCGAAACCTAATATAAATTCAAGTTTATAATTCATCCATATATTTATTTCACTTTTTGTTTTTGAGCATTTTTTTAAATACACACAAATTACACGTTTTTAATTCCTCATCACAACTGTTCCAAAAGTTTACCCCTCTAATCGATACACACCTCTGTTTTATATTTGTCCTTGTCTTTATTTTTTTTTAAATACCTGTTCCTCTTTATTCATACCTGCTTTCTCTGATTTCAAACAACCTCTGAACACAGTAAGGAAGTAAACCATGTTTTGCTTTATACATTACCTGAGCTGTTTTGTGTTCCACTAAATCATAAAATTTAAGGGCCTTTAAACTAATAAACAGTACAAACAGTGTTGTTGGCTTCAAGACCAATGAGTCATTAATTTAATTTGAAGCAAAATAAGCGCTTTTCTATTTAGTTAAAGCTCATTACAAAACACAACCATATAAATTTAGTGTGTAAGACTTTCTTTCATCTAAAAATTGAGCTGCAGCTAACACATAAGTAATAACTAATATACCACTCTACATCACACTGAATGGTATTCTACTGTGTCATTTTTTGGCTCTTCTGGATGGTTGCTGTGGTTCTCAGACTTTGGAGGAAGTTTCTGAGGCGTAACTTCAGGGTTGTTTCCAATCCATTCCGATCCACTTTATTTATATAACACATTTAAAAAAAACAATCAAGTTTAGCAAAGTGCTGCACAGTGAGGTAAAGTAAGTTAAAACATACAGAACATGAAACGCTGTCCTGGAAATAAAATAGAATAAAATTAAATAGAATTAAATAATAAAACAAATAAAACATTTCAAAAAAGAGTTAAAAAAATAAATTAATAAATAAATAAGAAGAAATGATTTAAGAAAAACACTGTAAGAGCAAATTAAAATCCAATAAAAGAACAGACAGAGACCACACAACTGTCATGCTGGGTTAAACGCCAAGGAGTAAAAATATATTTTAAGGCGGGATTAAAAGTCAGTAATGTTTGGGAAAATCTAAAATGGCAGGGTAGCTCGTTCCACAGTTTTTGAGGCCACTGCCAAGAAGGCACGGCCACCCCTGGTTTTCAGTCTGGTCTTAGGGACCACAACAAGTTGCTGACCAGTAGACCTCAAAGACCTTGTGGGAGTGTAGATTTGCATGAGGTCGGAAATATACTGTGGAACTACTCCATTTATCGATTTGGGTATTCATTGTGGTTTGTGGGATGTTTCAGTTTGGACCTGTTCTGACTGTTTCAGATATACTGAACTTGTAGAGTTGAGGAGGTTTAACAGGTCTGTCCACTAGGGAGCAGTGTCACTTATGATTCTTAGTGTAAGACTGAAACAGAAATCAGAAACCAAAGCTTATATTCACTACTTCAACAACAATGATCAATCAGCTCTGACATACAAGATGAGACAGTCTGTATGAATGATAGCTAGATGATAGAGCTCCACTGTGAGTTATTATTACTGTAGAACAGGTGGTTTGTCAACCAGTCAGCTTCCTTGATGCCTGTCTGTTATTTGAGATGGTTGCTGATTATGTCCTGGTCAGCATGAGGTGGTTACTATGGTGATTATACTTAAAATCCCTAGCAGTGATGAAGGGTTAATTTTCTGTTGTCTAGTTTTGGTTTGATTTTCAAACGATCTCGAGCCAGGCTGTGTTTATTTTTTATCTTTGAAGTGACAGAGGATCATTTTTTACAGTGTGCAAAGCAGCTGTGGTCTGGTGTGTGTGTGTGTGTATGTGAGTGTGTGTGTGTGTGTGTGTTGATAGTCTGTCAGTGTGACTCTGTTCATCATGAAGATCGTTCTGCTCCTCGTCCTTCTCTCAGGTCCTGTTTATTTTTTGTTTGTTTGTTTGTTTATTTTCTCTTTTAGTGGTTTCTTAATTGCTTTGATTTTAACTTGTACTGATAAGAAGAATGTATCTGGTCCAGATAAGGGATCAGTACAATCCTGTTTTTCTTGCAGTTGATGTGTTTAATTTCAGACTTCAATTTGAATATTATTATGTCTGATCATTAGTATGAGGGAGCCTCACCTGTCAGAGTCACTATCTTCAGGTTGAGCTGTGAACTAATTAAAAACCTCATTCTCACAGATACAAACAGCTGTGAATAATAACGGGTTCACTGAAATAACCGCTGTGAGGTTACAGACTCAAACAAAGAATTGAGGTTTTCTGTGTGTCTGCGGAGTTTAGTTTGGTCTGTGTTGACTCTCAGCTCAACCATAGACTCAGTGAAGTGGACTCCTGTCACACAAAGAGACTTAATGCTCGAAAACTCAAACTTGACAAAACTCTTTCTCTGTTCAGCTTCAAAGTTTGATCTGAGTAGACATTTTGAGGGTCAATTATGAGTGTGGGGTGAAAATTAGGGTCTGATAAGAGAACTGTTGGAAAGGGCTTTGAAATATTACCATGTACTCTACTGAAGACATCATCCACTCTGATACGGAACATTCCGCACAATACACACCCATTATAAAATCTACCAGGACCTAATATCTCTTTGAGGTTATCAATTTCTAAATCTTATTTGTTCAAACTTGAAATAATCTTTCTATGTTTAAGAGTGGAGAGGTCAAAGACAAGTAGTGGGTTTGTTTAATTTTCCACGGTGTTGATAGAAAGCTGCTGAAACTGCCTTTATTTAAGTTTCCAAGTTTAATGTGAAACATGATTTATACTTCTGTTTAAATATCTGCTTTAGGTTCATGTAGTCCTGTGTCTATTCATGGAGAATGTTTACTGAGGGAATTAACCAGCTGAGGAGGAGGACCATTTTCTCAAAGACTGATATAAAATCTTCTCTTTCCTACTAGGGGAGTTACCCTCTGTTGGAAGACAGAATGAGATCAAAGCAATAGAGTTAGATCAAAACCATAGAATGAGATCAAATCAATAGAATTAGATCAAAGCAATTGAATGTAATCCAAGCAAATGAGAAGTAAAGACAATAGAAGAAAGATATATGAGTATAAGAAGCCCCCTGTTGGACATCAGAGAGAATGCAGATCTGGGGCTACATTTCTTTCTTTAATACAGCCTATGATGAATAAAATTAAAAGACATTCATATGAACAGTTTTTAGCTCTAACATGGACTCTAATTTTTTTGCTGAACAGAGCGCTGACATTTACAGACTCTGTTTGTGTCTCCTCAGTCAGCGAATGCAGCATCATCTCAGTTGATGGTCGAGTTGGTCAGAACATCACTCTGCCCTGTAGCTACAACACAAAGAGCAATGGTGTGCGCCGGGTGTGCTGGAGTCGAGGAGATATTCCCAACTCAGGCTGCAACAAAGAACTCATCTCCACAGATGGACTTAAAGAGATCACAGAAGGAAGGTATCAGTTACGGGGACCGCTGGACGAGGGAGACGTCTCATTGACCATCCTGAACCTCACAGAGTCAGACGCCGGACGCTACGCCTGCAGAGTGGATATACGGGGGTGGTTCAATGATGAAAAACATCATGTAGATCTGACCATAGAGGAAGGTGAGAAGATATTTAACCTAGCATTTTCTGCAGAGGCATACATTTATACAGAGAAACGAAACAACAACAAAAGCAAACATGTATGGGGACAGTGAACATGATCTGAGTTTAGCTCTGCTTATGAGGAGCTGATAGAGTGTCATAAATCTACAGATGCATGCACACCATCAAACGTGACAAGTTCACTTTGGACAACCATCATCTTTTTGAGTTCTTAGAATATTAAGTTGAGCAGATTTTAATGTTGCGGTTGCCACCCTGAGTTACCTTTTAATGTTAGAATTTATGCAACATTTTAACATTGTTGGATTTTTCCAAACAAAGTGGTAACAGACATGTTCTACATACAAAGATACTGAAGCAATATTTAAAGGTGTGGTGTCGTTAATATGAGGTCAATATGACTCTGTTAATCATGATATCATCTATCTTTGGTTAAATACGTTATTAGAGATAACCCAGACCAAACATATTGATATGTTATCATTCACTTAGGAAGCTTGTAAGGTGTCCAAAAGGGGAACTATAATGTAGACAAATGAATGAGTGGTAAATCTTGGATTAACAGGTATTCTGCCCAGACTATATGACATTAAAAGACATTAAGTGTGCTGACTTTTCTACCTTTCTTCAGTCTTTGTGTGGCTGTGCACCTGAGAGCAGTTTGTTGTGTGAGTGTGCTCCTTATCTCAGCTTTCTATCTTTGCTGGAATTCACGCACAAAATGTGCTGACCTGTAAATAATTTCCTGTCTCTGTTTCATGAGCTGATTTTCAGCTTCAGTTGCACAGACGACCACAGAAACAACAAGAATGGTGTCTACAGAAGCAGTGCACATGTATACAGCAGGTATGTGTACACACACACACACATACACACACACACACACACACACACACACACACACACACACACACACACACAAAGCCACAGCTCAGACGGGGGTGCATATACTGCAGGAGCTTTATTGGTGTACAGGTCTGAGTTGTGGAAAAAAGCAAACACACCTATCCTATTCTGACATTATACTTCAACAGAAACAGGTTAGTCACGTGAATTTGTTGTTCTGTATTAAATATAGAACTGATTATAACTTCTAACTTTGAAACATGTACTCATTTTTATTCATCCTTCCTTCAAAGCGCTCATTTTCATACCATCAGGGCTGCAGCGGAAATGTTAGGTCTAAAACTGTCACACACGACACCAGATTAAATCAGAGAGAGATCACTGTCAGAGAATAAACAGAGTTATTATAGTCAGATCTATCTGCTCTAATGATGAGACGTCATTAGTGCATTCTCTCACTGTGTTTTGTTTCTGATCTCTCTGTTCTTTATTTAAGGCGAGTTTCCTCTGCAGGGTGTTTGAGGTCTTTTTAACACTTCCACATCCGCTTCATATCTTAGGACCGGAGGTTGCCGCTTGTGCTGCACAAATAAATTTGAACTTTAAGGTTTATTGTTGGAAGAACTGTTAAAGTGACTACCACACAGTATTCAGACAGGAGGTACCATTCCTCAAACATTTGAGTGTAGGGTTCAAAGAGGGTCTTTGTTAGTTGGGTAAATCCTCCCTCTTACTGAGTAATGGACAGACAGTCAGTTGGATCTGTGCTACACCGTGTTTTAGATTACAGAGTCTGCTCTCACTGTCTCTCTCTGCAGGTCAGCTGACCTCCACGGGGTATGTGAAAGCTGAGGTGAGGCCTCCTGCGTCAGCGACAACACAATTCCCAAACACGAATGCCAGGACACTTGTTTGTTTAAAAAGATGTATGAATAACACAGAGTCACAGCTTTTATTCTTTTGTACTGTGACGTATATTTATGTCCTCAAAGCTGCACTGTGTTTATCTTATAACCACAGTTCCAAATGGACAACATATCTGAAAGTTTTCAGACTTTCATGAGAAATGAATGCTCATTTAAAATGTGAGGTCAGCAAAACCTTTCAAAGCAGTTGGAATCAAGGTCATTTTAAATGTAAGATGTTCTGCCCAATACTGGGAGAAAGTGAAAGAAAGAACTCACCCTTCATCAGTGTTTCTGTGTCTAAAACAGTGATGATGAGTGACAGCTGCAGCTTTTCATCCTACTCCCCTGGTTTAAACTGATCTGTGTAACAGGATATCTGAGCCTTTGTTAATATGAGTCAACAGGAGCAAACATTTTAAGATAAAAAAAAAACTAGGGTAGAGGTTTCATGAGACTCGGGGTTTGTTTTATAAAAAAAACGGAAGATTTGGCCTTAATGAAAAACGAACAAATGTGAAGTCATAGTTATAAGATAAAAATCTGAATTTTGTGATAAAACGTTTTAACAATGAAACTAAAACTTGAAGTTATGAAAAGAAGTCATAATTCTGATATAAAATTTAAAATGAAGTCTTAATATTGAGTCATAATTATGGAGTCAAAATTATGAGATAAGAAGTCTTTATATCCCATAATTATGGCGTTTTAACTTTAAATTATAACTTTTCATTTGGGATTTTTCATCTTTCTCTTTTTCCAATAACCTGACAAAAATTAACTTTCACACAGATGTGTCTTTAATTCTCTTTGATCCCATGAAACAGCATTTAGTCCTGCTATGTTCATACGATTTCTATTGGTCCATCTTTACCTGCTTGGTGTCTTTTGTCTGCTCATTGGTGATGTCACAGTAAATATGATATTACAGTTACACATTTTCTGAAAGCATGCCTCATACTCTCAGAACTCTGCACACAAATCAAAAAACGCACACACAATGGAGAAAACCCCTCAGTTCTCCTGCAAAATGAAACTTTACATTCAAAACAATGTTATTTCTTCTCTAAATGGTATTTTGTTTTCATATCACACACACAAACCAACATATGAATAGACATTTATAAGAACCAGTTGAACACTGATGTGCTTAATGTAAAACACTATGATGAATGGAAAACACTCTGTCTCCATTCATCATAATGACTTAGGCCGTTTTTTTGTTCAGTGTTACACTTACTACAGACAGTACACACATAAGTGTGTTGTAAACTATTTTAGAATATTGTTTTTATACTCAAAACACACAAATACACGGTAACAAATATATTTTATTTTTTCCCAAAAAAACAATTTACACTACACAGTATACATCCCAACCAATACAAAATTGCACATACAGTGGTCAACATACAAAACAACATAAGAATGTACTGTAAACAGTTACAGTGAAAAAAAGAAAAAACTATGCTGCATCCTCTCTTCTGTTTTGGTCTGGCCACAGCACTTCATCCACATCATGAGTGATGTTTTCCCTGGCCAAGCAGCGGGGAAATAAAGCTCTGATGATTGCTAATTGTAAAACTGTGTGACAGGTGTTTGCCCATGTGATGAGTCAGTATGCATAGTAGGGCAATTAACTTTACATTTTGAATGACAGTGTGTTCCTTGTGAAAACAAGAGATTTTCTTCATGAAAATTGTGCCAAATGCAGATAATTGTGTGTAGTGTTTTGAAAAAAGTGTGTTTTAGAACTGACATTTGAGTGTAAAGCAGGAATTGTGCTTGTAGTTTAGCAGAATCGGTTCAGGGCGTTGGTGTATGGGTTACATGTTGTGGTCATTGTGTCTCAAGTACCAGTAATTGTGTGTAAACAATTGAAAAAAACTGTAACATCTAAAGGGAAATGTGTCATGGTGTAATGGAGTACCAGCTTTACAGCATGGTGGGTCCTCCCTTAGAGGACAGGAAGCATGGTTTCTAATTATTAGCTCCCATTAGCTAACATTTGGAAAAAAGAAAACCTAGCATCAGTGTGTTTGCAGGATAAACATGAAGATCTTCATACATCAGCATTCAGAGAAGCTCTGAGGTCTTTTTCAAGAAACTCCAGGCACCTACCATTTTTTACAAAGCTGTAGCACACTACCTCTACACACTGTGTGTGTTTCTGTGTGTGTGTGTGTGTGTGTGTGTGTGTGTGTGTGTGTGTGTGTGTGTGCGTGTGCGTGTGTGTGTGTGTGTGTGTGTGTCAGCAGCAGGAGCACAGAACGACGTTGGTTCCAGTGTTAGTTCTGCTCGGGCTGGAAGCTCTGCTCATTGCAGCCATGGTCCTCATGTACTGTAAGTCAGACCTCAACAGTGTCTTACATCTGTCCTCACTCCTGTCCTATCTTATGTCCTCACTCCTGTCCTCACTTCTCTCCTCACATCTGTCCTCAATCCTGTCCTCACATCTGTCCTCACATCTGTCCTCTCTTCAGTCCTCACCTCTGACTTCAACTCTGTCCTCACATCTGTCCTCACATATGCCCTCACTTCTGTTCTCACATCTGTCCTCACATCTGTCCTCACATCTGTCCTCACATCTGCGCTCACATTTGTCCCCACATCTGTCCTCACTTCGGTCCTCACCTCTGACTTCAACTCTTTCCTCACCTCTGTCCTCACATCTGTCCTCACATATTCCCTCACTTCTGTCCTCACTTCGATCCTCACCTCTGACTTCAACTCTGTCCTCACTTCTGTCCTCACTCCTGCCCCTACTTCTGTCCTCACTCCTGCCCCTACTTCTGTCCTCACTCCTGCCCCTACCGCTGTCCTCACTCCTGTCCTCACTTCTGTCCATACATTGTCCTCACTTTTGTCCTTACTTCTGTGCTCACTTCTGTCCTCAATTCTTTCCTCACCTCTGTCCTCACATATGCCCTCACTTCTGTCCTCATATCTGTCCTCACTTCTTTCCTCACTTCTGTCATTACTCCTGCCCTTAACTTGTCCTCACTTATGTCATCACTTCTGTCCTCACTCCGGTCCTCACCTCTGACTTCAGCTCTGTCCTCACTTCTGTCCTCATAATTGTCCTCACATATGCCCTCACTCCTGTCCTCACGTCTGTCCTCACATCTGTTCTCACACCTGTCCTCACCTCTGTCCTCACTTCTGTCCTCACTCCTGCCCCTACTTCTGTCCTCACTCCTGTCCTCACTTCTGTCCATACATTGTCCTCACTTTTGCCCTTACCTCTGTGTTCACTTCTGTCCTCAATTCTTTCCTCACTATGTCCTCAAATATGTCCTCACTTCGGTCCTGACACCTGTCCTCACTTCTGTCCTCACCTCTGACTTCAACTCTGTCCTCAACTCTGTCCTCACATCTGTCCTCACATATTCCCTCACATCTGTCCTCACATCTGTCCTCACATCTGTCCTCACATCTTAGCTCACATTTTTCACCACATCTGTCCTCACTCCGATCCTCACCTCTGACTTCAGCTCTGTCCTCACTTCTGTCCTCACATATGCCCTCACTTCTATCCTTACTTCGATCCTCACCTCTGACTTCAGCTCTGTCCTCACTTCTTTCCTCACATCTGTCCTCACATCTGTTCTCACACCTGTCCTCACCTCTGTCCTCACTTCTGTCCTCACTCCTGCCCCTACTTCTGTCCTCACTCCTGTCCTCACTTCTGTCCATACATTGTCCTCACTTTTGCCCTTACTTCTGTGCTCACTTCTGTCCTCAATTCTTTCCTCACTATGTCCTCAAATCTGTCCTCACTTCGGTCCTCACATCTGTCCTCACTCCGGTCCTCACCTCTGACTTCAACTCGTTCCTCACCTCTGTCATCACATCTATCCTCACTTATTCCCTCACTTCTATCCTTACTTCGATCCTCACCTCTGACTTCAGCTCTGTCCTCACTTCTGTCCTCACATCTGTCCTCACATCTGTTCTCACACCTGTCAACACCTCTGTCCTCACTTCTGTCCTCACTCCTGCCCCTACTTCTGTCCTCACTCCTGTCCTCACTTCTGTCCATACATTGTCCTCACTTTTGCCCTTACTTCTGTGCTCACTTCTGTCCTCAATTCTTTCCTCACTATGTCCTCAAATATGTCCTCACTTCGGTCCTCACATCTGTCCTCACTTTGGTCCTCACCTCTGACTTCAACTCTGTCCTCACCTCTGTCCTCACATCTGTCCTTACATATTCCCTCACTTCTGTCCTCACATCTATCCTCACATCTGTCCTCACCTCTGTCCTCACCTCTGTCCTCACCTCTGTCCTCACATCTGTCCTCACCTCTGTCCTCACTCACAAAGTTTTTCTAACACTAGCAGAGCTAGCTCCAGCAGCCTTCAGTCCTCCTTGCAGGTTAACATTCACATGCCTGTGTTGGTTCCTCATTGCCTTGAGGAGTGGTTTACTGTATGGGTACATCTCAAAGCTCTAAACTGCAGTCTCCTCACTCCTCGCTCCTCGGCCGAACCTGAAGGAGTTACTGATGCGCCATTTTAACTGGCATCCCAAAGCTCTTAATGCTGCTGGAGGAGAGAGGAGGGAGGAGACTGATCGGAGGAGGGATAATCGAGGAAACACGAGAGCAGACTTTGCGGAAGTCTTTTGACAGACACGCCCCCTTATCAAATATCACTCACTGATTGGACACTGCAGCGGCCTCAGACTTCTCTTAAACTTCACATCACTTGAGTTTGATAATAGAAAAAAGACGGACCTTAAAACAGTCACTAAGGGTGCCCTGAAACAGATCATAAACAGTCACTAAGGGTGCCCTAAGACAGACCTTAAAACAGTCACTAAGGGTGCCCTGAGACAGATCATAAACAGTCACTAAGGGTGCCCTAAGACAGACCTTAAAACAGTCACTAAGGGTGCCCTGAAACAGATCATAAACAGTCACTAAGGGTGCCCTAAGACAGACCTTAAAACAGTCACTAAGGGTGCCCTGAAACAGATCATAAACAGTCACTAAGGGTGCCCTGAGACAGACCTTAAAACAGTCACTAAGGGTGCCCTAAGACAGACCTTAAAACAGTCACTAAGGGTGCCCTGAGACAGATCATAAACAGTCACTAAGGGTGCCATAAGACAGACCTTAAAACAGTCACTAAGGGTTCCCTGAAACAGATCATAAACAGTCACAAAGGGTGCCCTAAGACAGACCTTAAAACAGTCACTAAGGGTGCCCTAAGACAGACCTTAAAACAGTCACTAAGGGTTCCCTGAAACAGATCATAAACAGTCACTAAGGGTGCCCTAAGACAGACCTTAAAACAGTCACTAAGGGTGCCTGAGACAGATCATAAACATACGTTGGTTTCTAAACAGTCTGTATGTGATGAGCTGAGATTAAAACTTGTATGATGTGAGTTTCAAACACAAAATACTGAACGCAAATTCATAAATTCAATAATATAATAATTTAATGTTGTTTGTGATGTTTTTCTGTCCCTGCAGCGAGATCATGGATGCTACTCAACACAGTGTAAGTTTCATGAGCTGACTCTTACAGACTGGGGAACAGAGGGAGTTGATGGAGTTCTGTTTATTTTGTGTCTGTATGAATGATGTATGAGAGTAAATTAAAAGCCTCATGTGGTTTCTCTGTGTGTCAGGCCTCAGCAGGAGGTCAGCAGCACGGTTCTCTTCAGTTTGACTCCGTCCACTGTGCAGTTCCACAGACGAGACTCAGCCGTGGAAAACATCAACCAGAGAGACGGAGGAGAGTACACAACAGTTGTGTATCACTTAACACAGTCGTTAGGCTCCGCCCACTGACCATATGACAAACCCTAGACAAAAAGAACTCACAAAATGGTTATTGGAGGCATACAGAGTTCCATCAGTTCCCCTGATGGCCACCAGGAATTCAATGTAAAGAGGCAGAGTGGAGATCAGGGGTCTCAAACTCAAACTGACTTGGGGCCACCATTGGTGCCGTCATCTTAAAGGAGGGCCACTCCAAAGTTCAGCTGTTACAAGTAATCCCCATAACTCTGAAAACGTATTTCTTATTTCCTGTATTATTATTTTATGTCATAATTAACCGACAAACTCAAACAGATGTTTGTGATGTATAATGATTTCTTTTGGACTGCTAGGACAAAATCTTTTGTCTTTTATTTGAAATAAAATAACTTAAAAGCTGAAAGCTGCTCTGAACTTAAAATACAGATACTCTACATCTGTCCTGTACTCTGTTTATGCTCTCCTGCTCATACATCTGAGCCACATCTGTCCTGATGGAGGTGACAGTTCACACCTTGGTACAGCTTCAGGATGTGATCACTCAGCCTGGACCTCTGCTTACATTTATTAAAGTTCATTTTCAAAACAGTTCTTCACACAGATGTGCTTCCACAGTGGTGTGTAACGTGACTGGAGGCTCAGCTCTGATACAGCCCTGCTGTATTTATTGATTGATTAGGTTTATTTTGGTCTACGTCAGCAACCAACACGTCCCTCCACAACATAGGATCCATGTAAAAATTACAAATAAAAGCAAAAAACAAAACAATCACTGAGGGATCCTTAAAAAAAAAAAAAAAAAAAAAATATATATATATATATAGAGAGAGAGAGAGAGAGAGAGAGAGAGAGAGTCCAGTATATACATACACACACATATCTATCTGTACATGCATACGTACACATACACATGCATACATACATCATGAATACATATAAACATGCAAACACATCCACATATATTTTGGCCAATCACATGCTGACTAAAAAAGGTGTAGGCTGAAGCCAAGGCTTATCCTGCCTACCCTTTAACATAACTTGCACCTTATAGGCAACATTGTGCAGTAATTATGTTGTTTTATAACAAAGCACTCTTCAAACTTTTCATTCGGAAACAAACTTACAAACAAAAAAACAAATCCCAAAACATTTCAATCTCAACAAGGCGCAGTTCAGAAATCTTAGCGAAACCTAATATAAATTCAAGTTTATAATTCATCCATATATTTATTTCACTTTTTGTTTTTAAGCATTTTTTTAAATACACACAAATTACACGTTTTTAATTCCTCATCACAACTTTTCCAAAAGTTTACCCCTCTAATCGATACACACCTCTGTTTTATATTTGTCCTTGTCTTTATTTTTTTTTAAATACCTGTTCCCCTTAATTCATACCTGCTTTCTCTGATTTCAAACAACCTCTGAACACAGTAAGGAAGTAAACCATGTTTTGCTTTATACATTACCTGAGCTGTTTTGTGTTCCACTAAATCATAAAATTTAAGGGCCTTTAAACTAATAAACAGTACAAACAGTGTTGTTGGCTTCAAGACCAATGAGTCATTAATTTAATTTGAAGCAAAATAAGCGCTTTTCTATTTAGTTAAAGCTCATTACAAAACACAACCATATAAATTTAGTGTGTAAGACTTTCTTTCATCTAAAAATTGAGCTGCAGCTAACGCATAAGTAATAACTAATATACCACTCTACATCACACTGAATGGTATTCTACTGTGTCATTTTTTGGCTCTTCTGGATGGTTGCTGTGGTTCTCAGACTTTGGAGGAAGGTTTCTGAGGTGTAACTTCAGGGTTGTTTCCAATCCATTCTGATCCACTTTATTTATATAACACATTTAAAAAAAACAATCAAGTTTAGCAAAGTGCTGCACAGTGAGGTAAAGTAAGTTAAAACATACAGAACATGAAACGCTGTCCTGGAAATAAAATAGAATAAAATTAAATAGAATTAAATAATAAAACAAATAAAACATTTCAAAAAAGAGTTAAAAAAATAAATTAATAAATAAATAAGAAGAAATGATTTAAGAAAAACACTGTAAGAGCAAATTAAAATCCAATAAAAGAACAGACAGAGACCACACAACTGTCATGCTGGGTTAAACGCCAAGGAGTAAAAATATGTTTTAAGGCGGGATTAAAAGTCAGTAATGTTGGGGAAAATCTAAAATGGCAGGGTAGCTCGTTCCACAGTTTTTGAGGCCACTGCCAAGAAGGCACGGCCACCCCTGGTTTTCAGTCTGGTCTTAGGGACCACAACAAGTTGCTGACCAGTAGACCTCAGAGACCTTGTGGAAGTTTTGCATGAGGTCGGAAATATACTGTGGAACTACTCCATTTATCGATTTGGGTATTCATTGTGGTTTGTGGGATGTTTCAGTTTGGACCTGTTCTGACTGTTTCAGATATACTGAACTTGTAGAGTTGAGGAGGTTTAACAGGTCTGTCCACTAGGTAGCAGTGTCACGTAAAATGATTCTTAGTGTAAGACAATGGAACAGAAATCAGAAACCAAAGCTTATATTCACTACTTCAACAACAATGATCAATCAGCTCTGACATACAAGATGAGACAGTCTGTATGAATGATAGCTAGATGATAGAGCTCCACTGTGAGTTATTATTACTGTAGAACAGGTGGTTTGTCAACCAGTCAGCTTCCTTGATGCCTGTCTGTTATTTGAGATGGTTGCTGATTATGTCCTGGTCAGCATGAGGTGGTTACTATGGTGATTATACTTAAAATCCCTAGCAGTGATGAAGGGTTAATTTTCTGTTGTCTAGTTTTGGTTTGATTTTCAAACGATCTCGAGCCAGGCTGTGTTTATTTTTTATCTTTGAAGTGACAGAGGATCATTTTTTACAGTGTGCAAAGCAGCTGTGGTCTGGTGTGTGTGAGGGTGAGGTGTGTGTGTGTGTGTGTGTGTGTGTGTGTGTGTGTGTGTGTGTGTGTGTGTGTGTGTGTGTGTGTGTGTGTGCGTGCGTGTGTGTGTGTGTGTGTGTGTGTGTATGTGTGCTGATAGTCTGTCAGTGTGACTCTGTTCATCATGAAGATCGTTCTGCTCCTCGTCCTTCTCTCAGGTCCTGTTTATTTTTTGTTTGTTTGTTTGTTTATTTTCTCTTTTAGTGGTTTCTTAATTGCTTTGATTTTAACTTGTACTGATAAGAAGAATGTATCTGGTCCAGATAAGGGATCAGTACAATCCTGTTTTTCTTGCAGTTGATGTGTTTAATTTCAGACTTTAATTTGAATATTATTATGTCTGATCATTAGTATGAGGGAGCCTCACCTGTCAGAGTCACTATCTTCAGGTTGAGCTGTGAACTAATTAAAAACCTCATTCTCACAGATACAAACAGCTGTGAATAATAACGGGTTCACTGAAATAACCGCTGTGAGGTTACAGACTCAAACAAAGAATTGAGGGTTTCTGTGTGTCTGCGGAGTTTAGTTTGGTCTGTGTTGACTCTCAGCTCAACCATAGACTCAGTGAAGTGGACTCCTGTCACACAAAGAGACTTAATGCTCGAAAACTCAAACTTGACAAAACTCTTTCTCTGTTCAGCTTCAAAGTTTGATCTGAGTAGACATTTTGAGGGTCAATTATGAGTGTGGGGTGAAAATTAGGGTCTGATAAGAGAACTGTTTGAAAGGGCTTTGAAATATTACCATGTACTCTACAGAAGACATCATCCACTCTGATACGGAACATTCCGCACAATACACACCCATTATAAAATCTACCAGGACCTAATATCTCTTTGAGGTTATCAATTTCTAAATCTTATTTGTTCAAACTTGAAATAATCTTTCTATGTTTAAGAGTGGAGAGGTCAAAGACAAGTAGTGGGTTTGTTTAATTTTCCACGGTGTTGATAGAAAGCTGCTGAAACTGCCTTTATTTAAGTTTCCAAGTTTAATGTGAAACATGATTTATACTTCTGTTTAAATATCTGCTTTAGGTTCATGTAGTCCTGTGTCTATTCATGGAGAATGTTTACTGAGGGAATTAACCAGCTGAGGAGGAGGACCATTTTCTCAAAGACTGATATAAAATCTTCTCTTTCCTACTAGGGGAGTTACCCTCTGTTGGACGCTTAGAATGAGATCAAAGCAATAGAGTTAGATCAGAACCATAGAATGAGATCAAATCAATAGAATGAGATCAAAGCAATTGAATGTAATCCAAGCAAATGAGAAGTAAAGACAATAGAAGAAAGATATATGAGTATAAGAAGCCCCCTGTTGGACATCAGAGAGAATGCAGATCTGGGGCTACATTTCTTTCTTTAATACAGCCTATGATGAATAAAATTAAAAGACATTCATATTAACAGTTTTTAGCTCTAACATGGACTCTAATTTTTTTGCTGAACTGAGCGCTGACATTTACAGACTCTGTTTGTGTCTCCTCAGTCAGCGAATGCAGCATCATCTCAGTTGATGGTCGAGTGGGTCAGAACGTTATTCTGCCCTGTAGTTACAACACAAAGAGCAATGGTGTGCGCCGGGTGTGCTGGAGTCGAGGAGATATTCCCTACTCAGGCTGCAACAAAGAACTCATCTCCACAGACGGACTTAAAGAGATCACAGAAGGAAGGTATCAGTTACGGGGACCGCTGGACGAGGGAAACGTCTCATTGACCATCCTGAACCTCACAGAGTCAGACGCTGGACGCTACGGCTGCAGAGTGGATATACGGGGGTGGTTCAATGATGACAAACATCATGTAGATCTAACCATAGAGGAAGGTGAGATCCCCTCTTCAAAATGTCTGAATGTTTACACATGTATATCTTACTCGTTGCTTTACTTCAGCTCTGATCCTTTAGAGTCTGGTGGAGCAGCAACAGTTGAATCTACAGCTTGGTTCTCAGTGATCCCCACTGACTGTCAGTGGTCATATTGTAGCCTCGTGTGTTGTAAAATACAAAGTGTGAGGGTTTTCAGTTTGATAAAAGGACGGTTTGAGGACAGCCTGGTAACAGAGTTAATATGGTTCAAAGAGTCAGATCAACAGAGAGGGCGATGCCTGGAGGATCCCACCAAAGTGGAGCTCTGGAGCTGAAAGAAAGAAACCAAAATGCAACTGCAGTTTCCCACATGACCATTAGAGTGTGTCTCCTGCAGAGAGTCAGTCCCCATAGAGCAGCATGTTAAAACGTTACAGCAGAAATAAACATTTTTACAGCCTGGTACAGAAACAGTTTGGGTCTCAGGTCAAAGGTTAACACGTGTCACGTCTCTGTCTGACTCTGTTTCAGCTACACAGACAGCAACAAAAACATCAGGATACAGAGAGACGACTACAGAACCAACACAAACTTATACAGCCGGTAAGACTATAACACACACACACACACACACACACACACATACACACACACACACACACACACACACACACACACACACACACACAGTAATTAACAATGTCTCTTATCAGCCAGCACCAGCTCTGACAGACTCACGATCATGTCTCTGTATGAATCTATGTGTGTATTGTTCCTGGGCGATGACATCATGCTGCTGAGACAGCTGCTCTAAAACATCTGCTTTCACTTCCTGGTTCTGCAGGTCAGCTGACCTCCACAGAGATGGCGTTTACTTCCTCCTCCAGAAGCATGAGGGCCGAGGTGAGACACTCTCACTTCCTGTTTAAAAAACAATCATGTGATAGTACAACCTGATTTACACCACATTTCAGCTGACTTGCTTTAACAGAGTGAACTTTATGAACAGTTTCCACTTTCATTTCGTCATTCCCTCATTCTTTTGTTGATATGATTCTCAAACCTGCTCTTCGTTTTATTTTTCTATTTTATTTTACATTTTCTCTCAAAACTGAGAATCTGAAAAGTTCAGAGCAATACCAGGAGTATAGAGAGATTGATTTTTAGAAAACACCAACACAGAAATGATCCCAGCATGGGATGAACTGTGTTAGACACATAGACTGTATAAATAATAGACGTAGTATCCGTGACGTCATCCATCGGTTCCTGAGCGCTGCTTTGAAGCAAATCAGCAGCGGCAGCCATATTGGAAATGCGGAACTCAACCAAGGCAGAGTGTGACGTAAAGAGGCGGGGTTTGAGCCTCCTAGCCAACAGCTATGTGTTCCCATCCGGGAGTCAAGTCAGTCATGTCGTTATTTGGGCGCCCCCCTGTACAGTGTGTTCCAATAGAGAGATAAACTACGTAGAGCCATGCCGTTTTTTGAACCAGGCTGTAAACATGTTTATTAATGCTGTAAAGATCGTCTTTTTTGAATTGGTGTCTATGTGGTTTCCGGTGTTTCTGCAGCCAGCCTCAAGTGGATTCTTGATGAACTGCAGTTTATAACACTTCCGCATGGGCTTCAGATTTTGAGACCGGAGGTTGCCGCTTGGTTAGGCAGTATCTGAGTTTTCTTATTACAAGTCTGTGGAAATGAAAATAAATGGATTAAAGTAAAACAGCAACTCCCAAGATACATTTCAGCAGAAAACAACCAGAGTTTAGGTGCAGGAAGCTAAAGATAAGATCCAGGGAGGACATGTAGCTCAGTGGTTGCTAACTATTAGCTTTTATTCACTAGCATTAGCAAAGGTACAAAACCTCAAACAAACATTTATATGATAAATATGATGTCGTTTTCTGACTCTTAGATTTTATAATGGGTGTGCATTGTGCGGAATGTTCTGTATCAGAGTGGATGATGTCTTCAGTAGAGTGCATGGTAAATATTTCAAACCCCTTTCATTCAGCTCACTTCTCAGACCCTAATGTTCCCCCCACACTCTTAATTTGACCATTAAAATGTAGGAAATCTTCTCCTCTACATTGGATCAAACTTTGAAGCTGAACGGAGAAAGAGTTTTTTCACAGTGAGCCTCAGAGTAACAGGAACACCCCAGCTCTCCATCTGCTCCAATGAGAAATGAGTTTTCAAGCAAACCACTCTGGAGCATTTGTAGGGTTAAGTTTTCTGCCAGACCCTCTTCACTCTGCTGTGTCAGCTGTTTCCTTAAGTCTCTTTATGTGAGACAGGAGTCCACTTCACTGAGTCTGTGGTTGAGCTGAGAGTCCAATCTTAAGATAAGATACACAGAAACCCTCAATTCTTTGTTTGAGTCTGCAACCTCAAAGCGGTTATCTCAGTTAGGTCGGTATTATGTACAGCTGTTTGTATCTGTGAGAACACGGTTCAATCAGGTCACATCTCAACCTGAACATGACATTGTGTGTGTGTGTGTGTGTGTGTGTGTTTGTGTGTGTGTGTGTGTGTGTGTGTGTGTGTGTGTGTGTGTGTGTGTGTGTGTGTGTGTGTGTGTGTGTGTGTGTGTGTGTGTGTGTGTGTGTGTGTGTGACAGCCTCAGCAGGAAAGCAGTAGTCTGACGATGGTTCTGGTGCTGGTTCTGCTGGGGTTACTGGCTTTCACAGCAGGCGGAGTCCTCTTGATCAGTAAGTCAAAGATCAACAGTTTGTCCTCATTCTGTCCTCACACCTGTGAACACCTCTGTCCTCCAGTTCTCCTTTCTTCACCTCCATCTTTGCTGTCTGCTCTCCTTGTCCTCATGCCTAAAAGCACCTTTGTCTTTGTTTCTGAACGTACATTTGTCCTCAGTCTGTCTTTCCTTTGTCCTCCCCTCTTTTCTTGAGTCTTCATTCACATATGTCATCATGTCCATCCATCTGTCTGACCTTTTGTACTTCCTCCTGTCAAACCTCTCACCTAAAATGTGTCCTTCCATAAATCATTCTTCAGAATAAGATTAGACTTTCTTCTTCCTGAGCTGTCTTCACTTTCCCTCTGTAACCTGTGTTTTTAATCTAAATGTTCTCAGTGCAGAGTTCACCACAACCTGAACTTTAAACACCTTTTGGTAAAGTAATTTATAAAAACCTGCTCTCTATCACATCACACCAGCTACATCCATGGATCCTGGTCCCTCTCTGTTTATCACAACAGATTTTTTTTTTGCCAATGTTGTTAACCAGCTTTGTTAAATACTTGATCCTGATTGGTCAAACCCCCAACAGTGATTAATTATCCACAGCAAAAGCAACTCCAGGAACAACCTGATCACATCACATGAATCAGTATCAAGGAGAATAGAACAAAATGGCACTGAACAGATCAAAGCAGAATAGAATGGAATGGAACAGATCAAAGCAGAATAGAATGGAATGGAACAGATCAAAGCAGAATAGAATGCTTCAGGTTGATGAAAGTTAAATATCAACAGTAATTAATTCCAGACAGAAAAAGTGACACCAGGAACCACCTGATCACACGTCTTATCAAATCACTCCACAGAAAGTAGTCTGTCACAGTCCCCCTCTGCTTGTTGACTCTGTGGTAAAAACGTTTGTGTGGCCTCAGGCTGGTGTCGGACAGTTGGTGGGCACTGATGCATTCCTTGGTAGGAGATAAAGAAACTTAAAGTCTGGAGCATTTAGACTCAAAAACTGCTTTTACCCATTAGTCATCAGGCTTATAAATCAAACCTGATGAAACAATCTCTCTCTTCAGTTTTACGAGGTGTAATATATTATTTATTAAGTTCCTTTACATCATCTATTCCCCACTGTATGACTCTGTATGTTGTCAGCTTTACCTGTTTCTCTCATTGAATATACAGCACCTGTTTCAGGAGCAGTACGTCTAATCTCATTGTTTGTTATAGTGCAATGACAGTAAAGGCTTTCAGTGTGAGAGCAGCCTGAGGTCTTTTTGACATGAGAACAGCCTCATTATAAACAGACATCTAGTAGTAAGTAGTGTGCATACCAGGCCAGTATTTGGTGGTAAAGCTTTGTAATGAAACACCACAGAAGAAGACTACGTGTCTGCACGGTGATCACAAAGGAACAAGAGGACAATGGCGAATGCAACAGTTTTGTCATCGTTTTCAGTGGATCAGTGTACCACCAGTTTACGCAGCGACAGAAGACGTGCCGTTTTCAGAGGATTCCACTCGTAAACCTCCTTTAAAGAGTTTTTGTTTTCAGCCAATTCAGTTGTCCCCTGAAACGCAACAACAGTTTCCATGTAAATGCCCTCTGAAGAGTTTCAGGGAGCTTCATCTCCGACAGCCACATGGAAGCATTACGGACTATGCAATCAGAGGGACAGGGTTTTTATTGGTTGCATGAATAAACTGTTTTAAAACTATAAAATAATTTTTAAATGAATGTGTTGTGTGAGCTGGGTTGTGTCTTGAGTCAGTAGCAGGGTAGCTTCTCCCCGGGTGAGATGGACCCCACATCAGGTTCCTTCTGTCAACCGTTCAGTGCACGTTCTCTCTAACAAACCTGATTCTAAATGATCGTACTGTGACTTTTTAAACTTCATTCAGACTGTTCTTCCTAAAGTGAACTTTACTCCTGCTTCATCTTGTTTCTCTTTGTGTCTCTGCAGCCAGACGATGGAGGCGACTCAAAGTGTAAGTTTTATGTTGTGTCTCTGTCAGGTCAGGGAACTAATAACAATCCTTCTATTCATGTTTCTTCACTGAATATTTAATGTCATGTATTTTATGTTGAAGTGTCTCAGTGGCAGAGCAGCTCAGAATCCGTTATTACAGCTGAGGTAGATGTGGTTGATAGACGTTGGTGGAACAAAGCCGTAGTTTCCTCTCTGATGATAGGACATGACTCAGCTTGGACTTCATGAGTCAGCAGATTTACCTCAAGCACTCAGCAAACAGTCCATACCCTCTGAGTTAAAATCATCTTCATCACAGCGTGGTTTCCACACATTTCATCAGAGCTTTGTTGGGTTCAGGCTGTTACTCACCCATAAACCAAAAACCTCAGGGGACCCGAGTCAGAACAGAAACTCAGGATTCACACGAAACAACAACTGAAACTATTCAATCAATCTTTATTCATAGACCCAACATCAGGACAGGAGCCAACCTCATCCTCAGTCTCTGTGCAAGGGAGGACTTTGAGAGATAAAGGGATGGTTAGATCGGCCTATAGTTAGATAAGGTGCCTGAATCCAGAATCCAGCCAGAACTACACTAAGCTAACAAGCTAAAGATAGCATTAAGGCTACATTGATTATCTATAGTGCAAACTCAACTTTTAAATCAAAGTCAAACAGAGGTCTTTGTTTACCAGGGTTAGCTTCTTGCATTAGCATTATCAGACACACTATACAGTAAATGTAACTGTTAGCATTCTGTAGAAGTTAGCCTGACTCCAGCACAAGCTAATTGTCACCATGAACGCACAGATCTACTCAAAATAATAAATGTTAGTATGTAAGGAAGAGTTAAGCCTATCAGATTGTGGACTGGTTTAATGTTAGCATTGCTAGATAGCTTAGCACCAACAACCCAGAAATAAAGGTTCAGACCAAGCGGCAACCTCCGGTCTAAAAATATGAGTCAATGCGGAAGTGTTAAAAGCTGCAGTTCATTGAGGATCCGCTTGAGGCTGGCTCCGGAAGTACCGGAAGTGACATACACATGAATGGGGAAAAGACGATCTTTGCAGCATTAATAAACATGTTTACAGCCTGGTTCAAAAGATGAGTGTAATCTGAATAGCTCATTTCTCCATGTCCTCTCACTGTGAGGGGGGTGAATTTTTTTCTAATTCGGTAATTTCAAAGTTATTGAGATTACTAGTCTTCCAATGAGAGGCACAGCTGCCTGCAGGAACACTGCAGCTGTTGGCTAGGAGGCTCAAAGCCCGCCTCTGTACGTCACACTGGCTTGACAGAAGCAATATGGCTGCCGCTCCCGATTGGCTTCAAAACAGCTTTCAGAAACAGATGGGTGACGTCACGGATACTACGTCCATATTTTATACAGTCTATGGTTCAGACCTGGATATCTCTTTAAATGATTTGTTTGTTTTTATTGATCATCTGTCAATGCGAGGTTTAAAAAAGTGCATTTTTCTTTCCTTTAGCTAGGCCAACAGTATCCCCCTGCTCCCAGTCCTTATGCTAAGCTAGGCTAAACATGTCCAGGCGCTATCTTTTTCCTAAACAAAGATGAAAGTATTTGTCTTCTGAGTTTCTTTACTCAAAATAAGGGAAGAAGAAGTTTATATTTTGACATATTTTACAGTCTTCAGTTTTTTGTCCCAAAGACCCTGAATGCAACACAATTAAAGCCTGAATGTTGCTGAACAGGCCACTGACTGCAACAGGTTTCTTTTCACCAAAAACAGATCGCTTGAGACGTATGAAAAGCGAGGACGTTAAACCTCTGAGGTTTCCTCTGATGAGTGTGTGACATTTACAGAGTGCTGAGAAGATGCTCGGACTGCATCTAACAGCCCACTAACTAAAATGTCAACATGTTGATGTTAAAACCAAGAGAGGGGGGGACACGAGACCTCATGAGGAAATGAATAAACCTAAACCACAGTCACATTTTCACCAACAGCAGGAGGAAGTGCTTTTTAATGTGCATTTATATCTTACTGAAGAAACACAAAACATAAAAACAGATCAGTTTGAATTCAAGATGTGGTAATAAATGTGGAGGTCAGAACATTTTAGGATTTTATCCTGGAACATCTTTAGAACGATACGTATATTTGTGTCTGCAGAGAAACGTGTGATAAAATTCAGAAAGACAGGAGTCTAATGTTCTCTCTCACTCTCTCTCTCTCTCTCTCTCTCTCTCTCTCTCTCTCTCTCTCTCTCTCTCTCTCTCTCCGTCAGGCCTCAGCAGCAGGTCAGCAGCTCGGCTCGCTTCAGTCTGACTCCGTCCACTTTGCAGCTCCACAGACGAGAATCAGTCGTGGAAAACATCTATCAGATAGACGGAGGAGAGTACGAGTACTGCCCCTGAGCCCTGAAGCTCCGCCCACTGACAACAAGACCAGCTCTGGACAAAGAAGAACTACCCCGCTTGATGTAAGGCATTCAGAGAACCTGCAGTTCCCAAGATGACCACTGGGAGGACAGTTCAAAGTGACAAATTATGAGACACTGAAAACAAATTTCAGCCCACAGAGACGACTGCTGTCAGAAACAACCAATCACAGAGCTTCAGATATGAAAAACATCAAAAACTGTTTAAAAAAGTGGGCGGAGTCGCCAGGTCGGGAAAGTGAATGCATCACAGACTTTTATTTAACTGCTGTTTTTTAAATGTCCAGCAGGGGGCGACTCCTCTGATTGTTTATCAGTCTGTGAGAAAATGTTCCTCCTCCTCAGCTGATTTATTCCCTCAGTAAACATTTTCCTAATGAGTTTATGTTCTCAATCTCTATTTTCAAGTCTTCTTCAACACAGCATGATGTTCATTTAGTAAATGATGGTCCCATTTAGAGTCAACTCAAACTCTGAGTAGTCTGCTACTGTCTGACGGTAATGTGCCTTAAGAAAAGATGGCAGACTTGTCTTTCATTCCTGTGAATCCACCAGTTAACGATAAACAACTTCCAGATATGTAATTTTTTGGTTCATTACATCCACCAGAGGAGCCCCAGAGGAGAAGCTGCTGAGTCCCAGTTTCACTTTAAAAAGTAACAAAGAGGAATCTCTCTCGCTTTTATTCATCTGTATTGGTGGATCTCAGTTTCATTGTAAACAGTAAGTTACACAGAGGCTTCATCTCCCCAGAACACCTGTTTATTCATTTCTGGTAAGTCTCAGTTTCACTGTAAATAGTTAGTTATAAAGTGACTTTGCCTGCCCAGGTAACACCTGTTCATCTGTTTTGCTGGGTCTGAGTCTCATCGTAAATAGTTTGTTACACAGGGGCCTGAAATAACATGATGCAGATTTGTGAATCCTAAGACACTTTTAAAAAAGAACTCAGTATACAGTAGAATATTGATCATGTTATCTGAAACTTCCAATGAAACTGGTCAAATAAACAGTTAATCAATAAATCAAAAATATTAATATTATCGTACTTCTTTGTTTTATGTAATCACATAAACCATAAATGAGCACCAAGAAAAATGTCTTTAAATACCTACTTTAAAAGTCCCTTTGACATATTTATATATTTATTAACATAAAAATTCATAAACACTCTCAGCTCATTAGTTTTTGATTTTTGTAAATTAAAGAACATAACTTCCACTGAGGAAATCTTTAAAAATAAAAGCCTCTGTGCTGCAGTGTCTGAGGTCACAGGTGTTATTACCTTAAAAATGACATCATACAGGTCGGACAGGTTCATCAGGAACCTCCGTCCCTATGAGAGAGTTTTTCGTCCAATCAGTCATCAGTCTCAGTGTCAGACACACACAGGTAAGATCATCACCTGTTTCTCTCTCCTTCTTCTTCTGTGGTTTTGTCTGATTTAATGTTTGTGACTGAACAGATTATAGATGACAAGCTGATCAAACATGTTTCTGTATCATGTCTGATTTCAGCTGTTATGTTTCCTGTTTACCATATTCATTCATTGATGTTATTATTGTAGTTTTTGGTGTGTTATGAAAATGATTATTGTACGAAAAGTTATAACTCTGTGGACCTGATGGAGCCTTGGTTACCTCATACAGGACATATAATCCATGTAACTGCTCAACATGACCCATTTAAGTTATCATTCTGATACTTTCACAAACACATTTTTATCTGATAGCATCAGAATCTTAAGAATTTAAACTCAAACTTTAAAGATGTCCGAAAATATTGTTGCTTGTGTTGCGGCTCTTTATGAGATACAAAAGAAAGATATACATTTCAAACAAAATATGAAACATAAGTTGCTGAACTAAGTTCATTAAGGATTGGCACTCATCACTTCGTTTGTAACTAATCAATGAGGGTCAATGATTATCCAAAAAGAATGTCAGATTTTGATATCATGTACTGTAGATGATTAAATCCACATATTCTCTGTCATTTTACTCTGAGAACATTATTCTGAAACTGTTGAACAATCTGCTCACGCAGTGATTTCCACTAGAGTCATGTCTGTTTATAATGCAGTGAGTTCTACTACAGAGTCATGTCTGTTTATAATGCAGTGATTGAGAGTTGAAAAATGTCAGCACAAGTAATACAGTTAAAAACTTTTAGTCAGAAACTGACAGCAGCTTAAAGAAACTAATGCGTTCCAGCCCTAGGCTTTCATCAACGTTTCACCAACTAGGAGGGTGTGTCCCATTTATAATCTTATAGCCAGGTGGCGAACCACAAAAAGAAAAAAGAAAAAGGCCACATTACATAATAACACAAAATGACACAAAGTAACAACTTGAGTCAACAGGAAGTAAAAAAAAAAATTTTGAGTAGTTTCGATCGAGCTTTTCAGTTTATGAGCTTCTATCTCTGTCTTATAATGCAGTGATTACTACTAAAGAGTCATTTCTGAGAGACTCGTCCTCTCTGGAGTGTCATTTCTACCCAGTCATGTGACTAACCTGTTAATCATTAACCTCATTAGTTGGGAGATGTTTTTTCCAGGCGTTTTTTAGCATTACTCAACTTTTTACTGTTTTGTTGTCCCTGTACCAACAGTTTGAAACATGTTGCTGACATCAAATTTAAAATGACAAGATATTTTTAGAAAACTGTAACATGTTACAGTTTAACATCTGATATGTTGTCTTTGGACGTGGGTTTGTATATCATATTTTATATTTATATATTCAATTTGTGTCCAGGGGCATCACTACAGATTGGTGGTGGGCTGGTTTATCTGTGGGTGTGTGGGTACAGGGAGACGGCTGCTGGGCCTGAGGGCCTGACACAGAGGGATAGCTGATGGGAAATAAAAGCTGCCAAACGTGTGATTAAATATCAGCCAAAATAACAGAAACAGAAGATACTGATGTTAGGGAGCAAAGTACTTCATTTTAATCATTATATTAAACTCCACCACTCACAGATTAGACCCACCGTCCTCACCCTCTGTACACGTGTTTTTCACATCTCCTCTCTTTCTTTTCTCTTCTTTTATCTGTAGTCCTGACGTTCCCCTCCACAGCGCCGTCCTGTTTGTCGTTTCGTGTTGTAGGATGAGCTGGCCCGTGGCCTCACAGCCTCAGTCTCTTGTTTTGTCTGATGGTGCCGAGTGGAGCTCTGGGATCTGTGACTGCTGTGACGACCCCAAAGAATGTACACTTACTGATCAATCTGAATTTACCAACTACATCTGATGAGATTAAATTGAAGATTAATTTAATCCGGCTGATTATTATAGCTAGTGGGGATTTAAGTGGAGTCTGGGAGAAGTCAGCTCTGTTAGCTGGAGGTCTTTGTAGCATCACAAGCCAGCTAGCATCAATAAATGAGGTTTATGGAGACTGAGGTCAGTCTTTGTTTTACTTCTGTCTGCAAACACTCATGGAGAAATCTGTTTCACAGCTAACAGTGTTAAAAGACGACAACAATTCCACTTAGATAAACTGACATTTAATAATAATTAGCTACTCAAATGTTAGCTCAGCATGTTGGTTATTTGAGGTCTGATGAGTAATTTCAGTAAAGGTTATTTAAAATCTTACACACCAACAACATCTTTATGATTACCTTTGAGTCATTTACATCCTAAAACACCTCTTCACAGTTTGTAATTAGTGTGTATTTGTGTGTCAGGCTGCTTCGCATGCTGGTGCTGTCCCTGCTTCGCCTGTGCCACCACTAAGGCGTTCGGTCAGTGTCTCTGTCTGCCACTGCTCGACATCTTCGGCTGCATCCCTCCCATCACCCTGTCCATGAGGGCCTCAGTGCGACACCGCTACGGCATCACAGTGAGGACAAAACTCTCTGTTACTGCTTTTAGTGTGTGCTGCAGAGTTATACTAATGTGTGTGTGTGTGTGTGTGTGTGTGTGTGTGTGTGTGTGTGTGTGTGTGTGTGTGTGTAGGGCAGCCTCTGCACAGACTGTGTGTATTCTTTCTTCTGTATGTCGTGTGTCTGGTGTCAGATCTCCAGAGAGATGAAAAGCAGGGAGCTCCCGCCGGGCTGGGTGACATCATCAACCACCGATGACATCATCGCTATGACATCATCACTATGACATCATCACTATGACATCATCACTATGACATCATCGCCTCGCGTCAGTCTGTTTACAGTTTGAGTTTAAAGTTGACATGTTTTACGAAGTCTGCTGTTTCACTGTTTTATGTAAAACTCCTTTTGACATTCTTATATTTCAATAATATTTATATTTTCTTATGTTTCATATTGTATGTGAGTGCATTTATCTTTAAAGTCAAAGTTTCTTTGTTTTGCAACTTTTGTCTAAATAAACTCATTTGAATATTGTTTTATCCTCTTTTATTCATCTTTTTCTATTTTTTCCAATATTATTTTTATTGTTTTCATATTTACGAGTGCAAAAAAAAGGGAATTCACTGGATCCTACATGATAATGTGTTCACATCAGATTACTACTTAACTGAGCACATAATTAATCTGTTTATTCCAGCAAGATCATATCTTGTGCACACAAGATAAAAACGTGTTCCCACGTGTTAAATATTTTGCGCACAAAATCTAGTTTTTGTGAGAATGAGTTATTTTCTTGTGTGCACATAATAATAACAACAATGATGTGTGCACAAGATTATGTCATGCAGTTCTGCATTTCCAATATGACAGCCGCTGTTTGATTGGCTTCAAAACAGCGCTCATGAACAGAGGGGTGACGTCACGGATACTTCGTCCATTATTCATACAGTCTATGGTTAAAACAAGCGGCCAATTCCGGTCTCAAACGATGAAGCCAATGCAGAAGTGATATAAACTGCAATACATCGAAAATCCGCTTGAGGCTGGCTGCAGAAACACCGGAAACCACATAGATATGAATGGAAAAAAGACGATCTTTGCAGCATTAATAAACATGTTACAGCCTGGTTCAAAAAACGGCTTCGCCCTACAACGCTAATCTCTCTAATGGCACACACTGTACGGGGTGTGAATTTTTTTTCTAACGTGACGGTTAAGAAGATATTAAGATATGAGTTTTGCCCAAATAAGGACATGACTGACGTGACTCCCGGTAGGGAACACACAGCCATTGGCTAAGAGACTCACCCTACGTCACACTGCCTAGTTGAGTTCCGCATTTCCAATAGGCTGCTGCCGTCGATTTGCTTCAAAAACAGCTCTCAGGAACAGATGGGTGACGTCACGGATACTACGTCCATATTTTATACAGTCTATGGGTTAAAATCATTGTTAAATCTAAATTTTAAATAAAAATATAAATGTTAAATGTTGCTCCGCGATCCTAAATATTTAGCTGATATGCAGATTCACACTGCCGCCTAGCGGAAATACAAAATAAAAGCTTCAAAAAGTGATACAGACTTAGCAATAGCAACTTAGCTTGTCCGTACCTTAGACTGGGTCAGTTCTGTCTCTGAGCGTTGTGAAATCTCCTTATAGCCTCCAAAACTGCCTATCCAGTATTTTTACGGCGGGCAGTGCGGCTATACCCATGGGAGTCAGTACTGACAGACTATGATTGGGATATCTGTATTGGTTTATAATGCTTTTATTTGGTACATCCGCTAGGCAGCAGTGTGAATTTGTATTGGGCGCCGTACCAACAGAAAAGCTTCATAAAGCATACAGATATCCTAACCATTGTCGGTCAGTACTGACTCCAGTGGTTATAGCCGGACTACCCACTGTAAATGTTTTAAAGGCAGTTTTAGATGCCAGTAAGAGATTTCACAATGCTCAGAGACAGTACTGACCCAGGGTTTGGTACGGACAAGCTAAGTTGCTATTGCTAAGTCTGTATCACTCTATGAAGCTTTTACTTTGGCAGCAGTGTGAATTTGCATGAGCTAAATATTTGGGATTGCGGAGCAACATTTAACATTAGATTTATATTTAATATTAATATTTATATTTAACATTTAGATTTATATTTAACATTTAGATTTAGGATTTTGTTAAATGTTGTCACCAGATGGCGCCCTTGCTCAGTGTACTGCAAATGTTCTGCTTAATGTTATATTGAACGTGTTCAGATGTGGACGTCATCACGTCCCAGCGCCGTTGTTGTATTGATGACGAGGAGAGCAGTACGGCACCTGCAGCTCCGTTACTATGAAAGTATTTTATGATGAAACCTTTGGCCTCAATAAATATGCCAATGGCTAAAGAACAAGGACCGAGTCAAGCGTTGCTTATGCTCTACATGCAACAAGACTGCTGCGTTCAACGATGCTCAACAGATTTAATATTTAGATTCATATTAACATTAGATTTAGATTTAGCATTTGGATTTAACAATGATTTTAACTTACTATATTTTTCACAACAAAATTAAATGTGAAGAAGATCACAAACATTCCTCTAAATGTGTTAAAAAAAAGTGACTTTTAAAAATTCACTCTACATTTTTCTTACGTTTGGGAGTTAAATGTGGAGAAATGTTGCTGTTTAAGTGTGCACATCTTTACAAACAGCGCCCCGTAGGGGACAGTCTGGTTATTTTATATTCAAAGGTCTGACTGTTGTTCTCCCCCGCTCCGCTGGGGGCGCTGGTGTTTCCTCCATTCAAACAAATAGGAGAAGAAGAAAGCACAACACGTGTTGTTTCTCTCAGAGTGCTCGGCGTGTGATCAGGACTGTGATCAGTGAACAGCCTGAAATTAAAGTTTCAGTATAAACTACTTTTGATCAGACATGACAAAAACGAAGAAGGAGAAGCTTCCTGTGGACGGAGAGGAGGTCTCGGCCGCAGACGGACCGGAGAGGTCTTACCAGGACCTGATCGCCAACGTGAACCCGATCGCCCAACCTCTGGCCTCCAAAAAACTCAGCAAGAAGCTCTACAAATGCGTCAAAAAGGGTAAAAATTCATCTGTTATAAAGGAGAGAGCACCAGACTCCATTTAAAACCTGCATTTTTCTAACTCTCTGTGTCAGCAGGCTTTAAAGATGCAGCACATCAATTAATCATATCACATTCATCTTTAGATTTTTATCAGTAATTCGGCGTATGAAGAAATTATTAAATGTAAACACAGTTTGGGTCGTTTAAACTCAGGTAACCGCATCTCTCCTCGTGTTGTCAGGAGTTTATCTGTGTTCCTGCCTCGATCTGCAGCAGAGGGGAATGAACACAGAGAAGGCCATGATTAAAGCTCAGACATTCAAATAATGTTTAAAATGGGAAAGCTGAACCCAGTTCACTGCTGGGCTGGTTTGCAGTTTGCAGTCACAAGTGTTTGTATTTATAGGGTGCCAAACTAGCCTTAATGATATAATGAGATATACTTTATTTGATCTCCCATTGGGGGAGATTCTTTTGTTACAGCAGCTTACAACACGGGACAGGGGAATAAAACAATGTACTTAAATAGTTAAAAATAATAACAATAATAATAATGATAAAATAAAAATAGAATACAATAAAATAAAATATGGCAAAATATTACAGATATATACACACTATGTACACTTCTATCCGATGAATAGATAGTGATGTAAGTTATTGCACAGATAATAAATGCACCAGGTTTTACAAAACAAACATGCACAGTATGAGCAATCAGTGGAAATCAGATGTCAGATTGACAGAATAGTTTGTCGGTGTGAAAAGCTCTACATTTTAAGAATCCTTGCTTTTCAGACGTCCTTTTACACTTTGTGTATGTCGTGATGTTAAATCCTGGAAAAATCTTTGGACACTAGTGAATAATTCTGCTTATAGTATATCACTGATTAATCTGTTATTTAGTTACTGTCTAACAGTGAACTAATAGGCTTTTCTGTTGCAGCTGCCAAAGTGAAGAACATCTGCAGAGGAGTCAAAGAAGTCCAGAAGTTCATCAACAAAGGAGAGAAGGGGTGAGTCGGCCATGATTGTAACGTTCATGTGTAAACGAACACGGATCATGATCACCTTTATCTTCATGAACTCATGTCTGTGTTCAGGATCGTGGTGTTGGCTGGAGACACGCTGCCCATCGACGTGTACTGTCACCTGCCCGTCATGTGTGAGGACAGAAACCTGCCGTACGCCTACATCCCATCCAAAGTGGTGAGACGCACACACACACACAACACACACACACCACACACACACACAACCACACACACACACACACACACACACACACACACACACACACCAGGAGTCTATTTAACTTAAATCAGTTCAGCCGTGTATTTGTCTTGCTTCGAGCAGGACGGGTGTTCAGGTTAGAGGGATGATGTAGTGTTAACGTGCAGCGTGACGTGAGGACAGGTAGAAGAGGAGGAGGAGATGTTATAAAGTAAAGGTTTGAAGGTGAGGGACTGATTAGGTAAACTCTCACAGTGTGGCTCTGACGTCTCAGTCGATGTGAAAAAGAGGCAAATAGCTGTCATCTCTTCAAATGCTCTAAATCTGGTTTTATTCTCGGGTTCAGAGCTCGACGACTAGCAGAGGCAGGAAGGCGTTTAGAGTTTAGAGAAACCTCACACCAGAACACTTCAGGACGTCTGAAAGGACAGCTCAGTTGTTTACATTCATGATTGTTTTGATATTTCTGCTGTCATGTGACTCAAAGGGGGCAGAGTCTAATCTCTGGTCCTGGTCTGTTTTTCAGGATCTGGGTTCGTCTGCGGGCTCCAAGAGGCCGACGTGTGTGATCCTCATTAAACCCCACCAGGACTATCAGGAGTCGTACGACGAGTGTTTGGAGGAGGTGAGCGTCCTGCCCAAACCTGTGAGACGTCAGCCAATCAGGGAGTACCTCTGGGTCTTCAGCCAATCGGGGAACAGCCCTGAGGTCACCTTCCTCTACACGTCTCCTCCGTATATTCTGTGTCAACACCTGATCTCTGAACTCTGGAAGTGTAAAGAAGGAGGTTCAGTTGTTGGATCCTGGCGCTAACAGTTCTTTGTGCTAAACAGTTTCCACCGGCCTCCATTCTTTGTGCTAAGCTAGGTTAACGTGGTCCTGGATAGTGAGTGTGTAGACGTCAGAGCGAGGAGGTTTAAATAAATCTGAGTTTCTTTATGTCAGAGTGTAAAGAAACACTCTCAGATCTCTCTCTCTCTCTCTCCTGCAGGATGACAAAGAAAAGTTAACTCCATCAGTTTTTACAACAGAGTTAAAGAAACCCTGTGAATATTTAGTTAAAGAGTTCATGTCCATCCTGCTCTGTTGGTTTGTGGATCAGGTGATCTGCCGACCTTCAGCTCCATCATTCTCTCTCTTCAGTTGTTTTCAATCAGCCGTCTGTCTTGTTTTCCTCTGAGCTCAGATGTTTTCAGTCCTTCTGATGTGTAATATGTTGAACTCTGTATGATTTTTTTTTATTATTATTAAAAGATGAACCGACTGTCGTGGGAAGTTTTCTTCTTCATGGTTAAATTCAAAGAAAAGTCACACTGGTTCTGAATGAGATTACAGCAGCATTAAGAGGATAATCCTGTCATTGTTTCCCCACTCTCAATACCAGCCTGGGACCACACTAATGTTTTTACTACAGTGTACACAGGCAGAGAGGGGATGAGACAGACTCCTTTCAGAGGGTTAATCACAGACTGTATAGGGATTGATTGATTTGCTAGATGTGTGTGATCAGGTTGTCCTTCGCTGTTGTCGCTCCCTGTTGCTGAGTGGTTTGACCAATCATGGAGTATTAACACAGCTGGGTAATAAAGAGTGTTGAGTGTGAAGATGTTTGCAGATGACGCTCAGAGGTTCTCTCAGTGTGACGTCTGCAGTAGAGAGACAATCGGTCAGAGTGAGCGGGTTGATTTTACAGATTTATAAAGTCAAACGTTTCCACAAAGTTTCAGGGACAGTAAAGTTCCACCTGACAGAAGTCGACGATTAACTTTTAACTGAAGTTAATATTAAGAAATGAATTTCCCATCATGAACGATAAAAAAATGTAACTGATGTGAAACAGTAAACTGTAAATTTAATTCAAGGTTAATAAAATCAACAGATCAAACTACATCAAGCTGAAAACTAAAAACCTGCTGAGAATATAACTTCATACTCAGTTGGAGTAAACTACGTCAAAGGCTTGGGGAACATGTTTTACAGCTTCTCACCTGGTCTACACTGAATGTGTTTTGTTATAAAGTTATAATATGTTTGTTTCTATAGACTGAACTCTGAACATAAACAGACATGCTCTGAGACAAACATTTTAATGACTGTACATTTATTATTACAGTGGTGGCCAAAATCATTCGAACACCTGACAGATCAGAATAAATTGACGTTTTTTGTGCCTCCAAAATATGATTTCATTTCATAATGTTCATGAAACATGCAGCTGGTTGACCTGAGCACAACAAATATCAGATGAAGTGAGTATTTCCTGAGAAATGCAACACTAATGTTATCCCATGCCATCTAAAACTCAAGCCAAAGGCTTTCCTTGGAATGTATGATATATGTCGTGTTTCTTTTCTAACTCGCCCCAGATTTGCTTGATGGGGTCGAGGTCCAGACTTCGAGAGTGTCAGTCCATCATTTTCAAAGTTCCATCAGATTCCTTCTGTCGCAGGTAAGTCCAGCAATAGTTTGAAGTGTTTAAGGTCATTGTCCTCTTGGAAAATAAATCCAGGCCCAATAAGACGACCCCAGATGTTACTCCGTGCCTCACCAGAATGTTGTGGTTTACTTTCTTATCCATTATGCCATCAAATTCCACAAAGTCATCTGTTCCTGAGGCTGAAATGGCATTTTGAGATGCTTCACCTGTCTGTCTGAAAGTTTCTTTTTTCTACCTCTCCCCTTTTGGTTCTGGTGTGAATTGGTGGCATTATGACAGTCTTCAGTGTTCTTCACGGTGCTTGGACTGCATCTCAAGTCCATGGCTATGCGGCGGTAACTCCAGCCAGCATAACAAGGGCCTTTATTCAAACCCATTTCTCACTCGTTAGCTCCTTCTTCACCTTATCCATGTTCAGAGAGCAACATGTGTTCGAGACTTCTTCTAGAGGTTTTGGATTTATACCATTTTGTGGTGTGGCCTCAGTGACAAAACACTGATGTACCAATCACTTAATGAGCAGGAGAGACCTTCTACATTCAGAGGAACCACACAGCTGTGTCCTAAGACTCATACATCACCATCAATTTAACCACGATAACACCTGACAATGATTACACAAGTAATTTGGCTTCTTCAGTGAAGGAACATGATTGTGTGACATTGACAGTGAAATAGGCCTAGCTTGTTTCTCGTAAGGAAAATGACCTGAATCTCCTAATGATGGCTCTAATCTATAGTTTATTGAGCATGATGATGACTTTATAGACATTTCATTCATTTTATGGGTATTTTAATTACAAATTCAACCAAATAACTGAAACCTCCCAAATATGCCAAGTGTTCTAATAATGTTGGCCATCACTGTATATATTTGATCTGTTATGGCGTTATGTTGGATTTAATGACTCAGGCTGCTGCAGTTTGCTGTTGCAGCCACCGGTGGCAGTGTTGTCTCATTTTCCCTAACAGTGGTTCCATTGGGGTAGCAGCACAGGAAAGAAGAACAACCAGAGGTGAAGACGTCTCTCCCTCAGAGGTTTAAAGCTTCAGACAAGGATAGATTGGTTCTAAGCGGAGATTGTACAGGTGTTACAGAGTCCGTTTTGGATCTTTGAGCTGCTTTCAGGTCCTTGAAAAGGATCCTGAATCATTTTCCATGACTTCTTTCAGATGATTTCAAGACACGCGTTAAGGGTTCAGGAGCAGGAGGGGGGTTTAGAGGCCCTTGAGGAAGTTTGAGAGGTCCTTCAGTCATCCTTGAGCTCTTTGAGGAGGAGTAAGCGTGCCTTGAGGGGCCTTGAAGTCCTCACATGGGGCCTTTGTGTTTCCAAACCCAAGCTTTATTTAACTCCAAGTTTTCCTTCACACGATTGGCTCAGGTGTTTCATTAAACCTGGACTGAGCTGTAACTCTGGGTGGTGGGGGGCCTTTTTCTGTTTGGCCCCTGGTCCTTAGATGATCCAGGTGCACCCCTGTGGATTTTAGTTTCCCCTGAAGCGGACTGGTTGAGTGTTTTTGACGATGTTTAAGTTCCTCTTGGACGTGGTCACTGGTTCAGTCTAGTGAGCTGTCAGAGCAGGTGCAGTGAAGGGTGATCCTCCTGCTCCAGGGCCCCAAAAGAGGAAGACAGAGGGTTTTTACTGATTCCTCTCCTTCAGTCCATCCTGTTCAGACTTGTCCTCGTGATCCGTGAAGTTCATAAACTCCTGTCAACGCCGAGCCCAAGGCAGCAGAAACTTTCCACCACCAGACTGGCAGACATGGGGGGAGAAAGAGCAGAGAGATCAAGGAGAAGAGACGAGCAGGTTTTCAGGGAGTCTAAATAATCTTGAGAGGTTCTACATGGATTCTGTGTTCCTTGATTTTATACCTCAAGGGTCCATGAGTGACTTCAAAGGTCCTTGAGGATGTTCCAGGTCCTTCAGGGAGGCCTTCAAGGGTCTGTTTGTGAAGCTCTGTGCTCCCTTCTGTGGCCGTGGTGATGTGTCAGTAGATCTCCATGAGAGAGGTCGTCAGTGAAGGCTCTTCGCCCGATTGAGCCCCCCGTTCTGAGTCCTTGAAGAGCTTCCTGTCGAAACAGAGATTAGTCGGGTCCTTAAAGATCCTGGATTTGAAGGTCTGTTTCCAGCAGTGTGTAAGAGGTCCGGTATGCAATTGGTGGCCATTCCACTCTTCTGTTGTGGTACCAGCGCACTGATCTGACCCTGAGGGTGGAGCTAGGCACACCGCAATCAGCTGGTTGAGAAAGGGGAGCGATGGTCCTGGATTATTTTCACCTGATGTTATTGATCAGTAAATTATTAACTTAATGAAACATGACTCTGTTTTATTCTTATCAGGTAAAGCTCTCAGGTGTGATACAGGTGTCAGGCGGTCTCATCAGGAAACAATTTTGCTTAACGCAGACACCAGCTGAGCAGAGAGAGGGGCCCAGAGATGGATGCACAAGACAAATATTCCTCATATCTGATGTTAAGAAATAATTAACATAGCTAACCTGCAGCTTACGTGATTCATAACAACTATTTTTTTCCAGCAAAAGTTCTCCGTAGGCTTGAATGAACTTTTACAAAGTAACGTCTTGGAAATAGCTTCAGAATTACAGCTTTGTGTGAACACAAGGGGACTATGTATGCTATATAACTTAATCTGATATGACGTAATACAGAGGCAGTGTTTCATTATTCTGTGTCATTGGCTGAGATCATCGTGCCCATCGCCCTCTATTCTTTAGATTTTCAAATCAGATGTGGTTTCACTCTAACGGACGCGACAGGAAACATACGGGTCATCTTCTATGGAGCTGTCAGAGTACCAGCATGACGAGCCGACCCCTGAATCCCCCACAGCATCTGCACTGTCAGGATACCTCTGTTAAATCCATGTTTATAGACCGGAAACCTTCAAACAGTCAATGAGGCGAGGTCTCACAGTTTGACTGTTTGAAGGTTTTTTATCACAGAAAATCAAGTCTACAAGTTCTTCAAACAAGGGTCAAACCCTCTCCTCTGATTGGCTGTTAATTTTCTTGTTCTAAAGTTTATTAGTCCTCTCCGTCTAAGGTGTGTTTCCTGCTGCAGGCCTGAACACACTCTCTCTCTGTCAGTGTGTGTGTGTGTGTGTGTGTGTGTGTGTGTGTGTGTGTGTGTGTTTGTGTGTGTGTGTGTGTGTGTGTTTGTTTGTGTGTGTGTGTGTGTGTGTGTGTGTGTGTGTGTGTGTGTGTGTGTGTGTGTGTGTGTGTGTGTGTGTGTGTGACGTTATGCAAATGTGAGGTATCCAGCCGTCAGCCTGGCGGTTAGCGGGTCGACCACCACACTGCAGCTCGCTCTCTGCCTGCTGATGTGCTCCTGAGCAGGAGGAGAGAGGAGCCAGGCTGCTCTCCATGTCTGTTTGTGTTTATGATAGAGTGATGTCTGTGACTCTGTTTTAGTCTCTCATCATAATCCTGTTTTTGTTTACATCTCCCAACACCTTTTCAATAAATTAATAAAATAATAAATCATTGTAATAGATATGAACCTTTTTAATTACACCTGGTGAAGTGTTGAGGTGTTAAGACTGTGGAGAGGCTTCAGATCAGCCCACTGTGTGGGGTTTCTAGATCAGTTTGGAGTGGTAAGGACTCAGACAGAGGTAACTGTTTGCCTGAGTCTTTCAAGGGAGGATTTTTTTAAACAGAATAAATCTCAATAAGAGAGGACCAGCAGGTGAGTCTGTGTCTATCAGGAAGGTAAGCCTCTGCAGTCAGTGACTTCAGAGAGAAATGGATAAAGAAACAAGTCTTTAATGACAAGTTCCTCTTCAAAGCTCTGTCAGATGGTTCACTCCACAAGACCAACATTATTATTTGGTCTCTACCCGAGTATGTCAAAAATACGAGCCGCTAGCCGAGCTCACAGCTCATGCTCCTTTGGTAAGCCATTAGAGCATTTTTTCCATATCCTTGATATCAAACTTCAGTTTCCTGCACTAGTTAAATCTTTTACAGCACTAGTTAACAAGTTGAATGTTGAAACCCTGACTAGTTGACTAGTCAGGGTTTCAACATTCAACTACTGATGTGTTGAGCTCACAGCTGATGCTCCTGATGTAGCGAACTCACAGCTGATGCTCCTGACCTACCAAGCTCACAGCTGACACTCCTGATGTAGCGAGCTTACAGCAGATGCTCCTGATGTAGCGAGCTTACAGCAGATGCTCCTGATGTAGCGAGCTCACAGCTGATGCTCCTGATGTAGCGAGCTCACAGCTGATGCTCCTGACGTACCAAGCTCACAGCTGATGCTCCTGACGTACCAAGCTCACAGCTGATGCTCCAGACATACCAAGCTCACAGCTGATGCTCCAGACATACCAAGCTCACAGCTGACACTCCTGACGTACCAAGCTCACAGCTGATGCTCCTGATGTAACAAGCTCACAGCTGATGCTCCTGACATACCAAGCTATCAGCTGACACTCCTGGTGTAGTGAGCTCACAGCTCATGCTCCTGAAACGTACCAAGCTCACAGCTCATGCTTCTGAAACGTACCAAGCTCACAGCTGATGCTCCTGACGTACCAAGCTCACAGCTGATGCTCCTGACGTACCAAGCTCACAGCTGATGCTCCTGACGTACCAAGCTCACAGTTGATGCTGCTGATGATACGGCTGGTTCAATAAAGCCTCCTCTTCCTTGTCAAAATTGTCTGGGCGTCTCTGTGACAAACAACCCTGTTGGCTTTAATTTCCCCAGGTGAGGTTAGTTTACTCTGTGTGAGATTATTTGCTTCAAGTGTTTAGACTTCAGGGAATTATCTTAAATGGTGAAGCTTTAACTGACTGATGTAGGCTACTTGTTGTACAGTGTGTGTGTTATTGTGATGCATGAGGTCACCATTTTGTGTTGAGCTGCTTAATAATGCTTAATGTCTACTCACATGTTGTTAAGCTAATAACAAATTTGGAAAATATCCCTTTAAGTTACATTTACAACAGATAAAGAATGTGCGATTAATATGCAATAAATTGTGAGTTAAGTATGGACAACCAAACGATTAATCGCAATTAAAAAAAATAATTGTCAGCCCCAAAATATTTGTAAACATAATTTAAATAACAAAATATTTTGTGGGAACAATGGCATGGCAATTTCTTTAACCTCAAATGGTGCGTATATGAAAGACTGAGCACATTTCTACAAAGAATGAGCAGTGCACTAAGCGATGTGAATAACTCTGTGTTAAATACGGTCTACAGAGCGTGCAGTGTCAGCAGTAACACAGAAGTGACGGTTTAGCGTGGTGTGTGTAAAGATGATGTTTTGAGTGTGCTGAATGATGTGTAGATGGAGTAGAAACACAGCTCATGATATGTGATGACAGGTAGGTCAATTTAGAAGGTGTTCAGAGACGGCAGCTCATCCATCTGAGGAGATGTCTATGCAACAAGCTTAAAAAGACGATGTCTGTCTTTTTTTCTTTCGTTCTCCTCACTAGATGAATATGAATATGAATGCTTTATATAATATTATATATAAATCATTTTATAAAAAGTTATCATGAGCCTTGTCTGATGAAAAGGGGCCAGTAGAAACTGAATTATTTAATTCAGATTGAAGGGTTGATAACTACTGATAGCTGAGACTCTACCTCCCATACTACGTTTACAAACTGAAGGTACCACTGGCAGGCCTGGAGTCTTAACTCTCTGGAGGTCCCGAAGGTTTGTTCAGCCCAGATGTGTAAAAAATATCTGTAGGGAGAAAGTTTCACATCACTTTTAATCTGCACACACATTTATTTGTCCAAACATTTGCAGGTAACGGCATACACTTATTACAGAAAAAACGCCATCATTTTTTAATCCCTATCTCTGATGGCCGCCCACTATCAGCACTCTGTTTCAGCAAAGGAGCACCCGTTCATCTGTTTTTGTTGGGTCTCAGTTTCACAGTAAGTCACATAGAGGCTTCACTCTGACTTCCTTCTAATGTTCTTTTAGGTCTGACCTTCTTTGTGGAATGTTAAATTTTTCTAAGAAATTTTAGAACACCTGCTGTTGCTCTCCATATAGGCGTTTTTTTCTGCAGTCACCAAAGCCTGCTGACACCTGATTAGGTTACAAACAGAGACCAGCACACTTCTCAGAGTAAAATCCAGACCCTGGTTACAGGGTTAGTTGTAGCTGAAGTAAAAAGCTTTGTCAGGTCTGTCCTCAAGAGGAGAAGAAAACAACGTTTACAATGTTTGTTTGACGAATGGAGGTGGGATCCATCATTCTGGTGCATTCCAGGAAGCCAGGAAATCTAAACACTGATTTCCTTTAGTGACACAGCGTTGAGCAAACCTGTAACTTTAGATGAAATCTTCAATCAAATACTGGACCATTGACTTTCTTCTTTGCTTTGCGTCATGACATTATCCTCATTCCCAACAACCTACCTTGAAAATGGGTTTTGCTTTTGACATTCTGTTAGTATTGTTGTGTGACAAATTCATCTATAATAAGAATATGCATTGATCAAAAAACCTCAACAATACAAACATCTAACAACCCTTTCTAGAACCAAACAGCCAAAGTAAAAAAGTAATCAGAGTAAGGACATGCTCTGAGCAGCTCGACTAGTAATCTGGGGAGTTGTTTAATGTCTGTTGTGTTTTTAAGTTCATGAATTACTGATTGAAGAGTTGTGTGAACATGAGATACAGTCTGTTTGAAGACTGGATCACGAATAAATCAGCTGCAATGAAAACACCAGATCAGGTATCAGAGAGTAAGAGCGTGATGTTCAGGGTCATCAGTGATCCGTCTCCTGATATCTTTATCAATGAACCGTCTGAAGGCTCTCAGAGAGCCGTTTACATTTCCTCATGAGGCGTTCAAAGACACTCACTCTCGCCTGTTTGTTTTTAGTCTGAGAGAAACTGAAGCAAAAGCTCTTATAGGGGCAAACGACATGCTGAGACAGGATCACTGACACAATCACACACACTACACGTACACACACATACACACACTCAGATAGATGGAATCAGGACGTTATGACAGTTATGGTGGTAACCTGTTAAAATAATAATAAACTGTCCAGCATCGATACACCTGGACGACATGTTCATAAACTCTTCACTCCTCTAACACATCAGTGTGCCACATTCAAAGCATCTAGTCTAGTTTAATAGATCTGAATGTATCTCTCAGTTTGATTTTAGACTCTATATAACACTTGGTCTTTAATATATATAATACATTTCTGCTAATATTCCCATGAAAATACTTATTTGAGGCAGAACCACTGCTGCACACACACACAACTTTTGTTCGATCACTTAAGACCTCAACATTTTACTCAACGATAAAAATGTTAGGTTTTGGATGATAACTGAAAGAAATGTAATTTCATCAAATTCCCTGGCTGTCGTTAAATCACAGTAACATCTGTTTATTGACATTAAATTACAGTAACGTCTAATTACTGTAATTAACATCAGTAACATTTTTGAAGATTGTCCTTAAATCACAATGACATCTTTGAAAATTGCCCTTCAATCACAGTAACATCTTTTAAGATTATCCTTAAATCACAGTAACATCTTTTAAGATTGTCCTTAAATCACAGCAACAACTGTTTATATTGTCACCAAAACACAGTAACATGTTATCATCATCATTAATCACCATAACATATGTTTATCATCATAAAATCACAGTAACATCTCTATACTTTGGCTTTATGTAGTCAAACATATTTCAGCTGATTTTTAGTGTGACTTACTAGATATTGTGAAACTGAGACTCAGATGGTAGCTCTTTAAAGGTGATGAGGTTTCCTGTGGAAATTATAACTTTAGAGGACCATGATAAAAAAAATTTGTCTTGCGTATACGTCATGTTTGCATTTAGCTTTAGCATTGCTGTTTACTTCGGGGGGGAGAGTAAGTTCAACAGTCAAGACATGTTGCGTTTCTCTGCTTAACCAAGAAGTTTGTTGGTGAACAAACTCTCCTAATGTGTTTAGGTTATTTTATTCCAAGCTTCTTGCCCTATAAGAGGTCAACAAAATGTGCTCACGCCATTGACAGTCTTTATGGCCTCTTTAAGCTGCGTGTTTTTATATATTTATGTTTCTCACATTTTAGAGCCAGAAACTGAAAGAGACATTTGCATAAAAGATTACCAAGGATGTGGTTCAGACTACATGGGTGATTTCTCTTGCTCTCTGCAGCTACACAGATTCTTTTTTATCCTTGATACACTCCTGACCTCTGAGAAATAAAACCATAAAACCTGAGCCTGCAGTCGTCTGTCAGCAGGGAGCTAACTGTGACTTTATACCACCCAGCCTGACATTCAAATCCTCAGGTTAACAAGAGTGATGTCATCAAACCGTCTGACAGCTCTGGTGTTTCTGTGTGCTGTGTGTGTGCTGTGTGTGTGTGTGGTGTGTGGTGTGTGTGTGTGTGTGTGTGTGTGTGTGTGGTGTGTGTGTGTGTTGTGTGTGCGCGTCTGTGTGTGTGAGTGTGAGTGTGTGTGTGTGAGTAAACAGACGGCACACTTTCATCACTCCTTCTGATGTTGTGTCATCAACAGTTTGATGAAAACTATCAGATCAGATACGGCTGATACAATGCTTATGTGTGTGTCCTTTGGCCACACTCTCTGTGATCTCCTGCATAAAAGAACAAATATCCCCAAACTTACAGGCAGTCCATGGTCCCCATTTCTACAGGTAAAGACAGAAAAAGTTGGGGAAAATGTTTAAATCAATCAAAAAGTTAAAACAAATAAGAAAAATGTGTAATAGTAAAAAAAAGGTAACAAAATGAAGAAAAAAACTTGAGTAAATTGTATTTAAGTACAGAAAGTAGAAAAATGGACAAATGGGGAAATCAGTTTAAAATGATTTTAAGGGCAAAACATATATATTAAAAAAAAAAAAAAAAGCCAAAATGTAGAAAAAGCAACAAAAGGAATTACAAATATAAAGAACCAAAAGTATTCAAACATACAGAAGTTCAAATGGGGAAGGAATACTTATATTAGAAAAAAAAGTTGTTTAATTAAAAAATGAGAATAAATTGAAATAAAAGTTGCTAATAATTGCTCAACCAAATAAAGTTGAACATTTTTTAATATTTATGAAAAATGTACAAAACAAATCAGAAAATGTAGAAAAATTGTCAAAATGGACAAATAAAAATGAATAAGAAAAAGTAAATTAGGACTGAAAGGAAAGAAGGAGGAAATAGTATTAACTACATTTTTTGTATTTTGAAGTGGAATATACGACAAATTAGTATTATTTGAAATAAGAAGTATTGGATAAAATGGGAGGAAAAAGAAAGTTATAAAATGAAAAGAGGAATAAATTAGCAACAGTAGAAAGGGGAAATAGGAAATAGAACTAATGAAAACAAAAAAGAAAAATGTGGAAAACAAATTTGAAAAATATTTGCACGTTAAAAAAAATGAGACAATTGGACTATTGGTTTTTTTTTACAGAAATTAGCAAAAAAGTACAGAAACAATACAAAAAAGTAGGAAATGATAAATAATTGTTTAAGTCGGTTAAGTTCATGGACAAAAAACTTTTTTTCTTTTAAATAAAAGAGATAGGGACTCTCAGAGTGTGTAATCTCTTCCTCCTGCGCAGGTAGAAAGGCTGTAACGTTTGCTACATCATGCTTGATGGATCAAAGTGTTTCCACTAACAGTATTTCGTTTTGTCCTGGACATGCTCAGGTTGTAATTCTAAGAGTCTGACAACATACTGGATCCCTACAGAGAGAGAGCTTCATGAGGAAGATGAACAGAAACGTTTGGTTTGTTGAAGGTTTTTCCAGGACCAACAGAGTAAACGGAGCTCTGTGTGTGTGTTGTGTCATGTAAAACAACAATCACTGAAAGACATTTTAATTTGCTGCTTTCACCACTGAAAACAACACACACACAGCACACACAACCACACACAAACACACACACACATACAGAGAGAGAGAGAGAGAGAGAGAGACTGAGAGAGAGAGAGAGAGAGAGAGCTAGAGAGTCACTCCTCTAAACTGTGTTATTGTGAAAACATAGATCACTTTCAGAGTTGTCTGTGATGACATTCACTCCAGACTCTCTTTTGTGTGTGTGTGTGTGTGTGTGTGTGTGTGTGTGTGTGTGTGTGTGTGTGTGTGTGTGTGTGTGGTGTGTGTGTGTGTGTGTGTGTGGTGTGTGTGTGTGTGTGTGTGTGTGTGTGATTCCTGGGGGCAAAGTCTGAGGATGTGGTGTGTAAACAAACGGCACACTTATGTTGCTGTTGACCTCATCCATAAATCACACCCGCATCCCAACATGCGCGCACACACACACACACACACACACACACACACACACACACACACACACACACACACACACACACATACAAACACACACTCACACACACTCACACACACTCCTGATGTTGTGTGTAAACAGTGGACTCTATCAGATGTCTTTCAGCTGTATTGATCATCTGATGGTATCTGACAGTCAGAGTGTGCCACCTGTTTACCGTCACACACGCACATCAATGGATGACATGATGGCTAAACACACAGCAGGGACACACACACTCACACACATTAACACACAGACACACACATTCAGCAAACTTACTAAACCTGGTCAAATGACCTGTGCTGTGTGACTACTCTGCTTCAAACCTCGTAGAAGCAAAGCTTCATGTATGTCAGCACACATGGCTGCGCTCAGTTCGTTAAGTCTGACGTATCTCCAGAGTGTTTTAAACCAGCACACAGAGGAGAAATGTTCAGAGGCTTAATAAAGCTACTAAACAAACTAATAGTTACACAAACAAAATATGAGTTCAAGTAAAGAAACATACTGTACAGTGTGAAGGTACTGCTACTTACATTTTTAATGGCACTAAGGCAATAACCATAAATCATAGTGAATAAAAATATAAAAATAAAACCATTAAAGGACGATAAAAAGGTTCTAAGAAGATGACATCACATCATAGGAAATAAAACACATAAATAAGTAATTATAAAAACAATTAAGGACATTGAATATCATACCTTTTTTTCAGAGTTCTGTCTTTAAGATCAAAGAAATTATTTAGAGATCAAAGTCAGAATTCTAAGATCAAGACAGAAATCTAATGTCAAAGTCCTAATTCTAAGGAGAAAGGCAGAATTCAAGGAGTAAAGTCAAAATTCTAAACTCATCCTACTTTATATGCATCAAATAACCTATTCAAAGTAAATTATTCAGGAACATGAACTTTGATATAAATCAGCATGATAAGAAACTAACTTAATGTCAGAAACATTTTTGACAAACATTTATGCACCTGTAGTTGGATTTTACGGTTTGACCCATGTCCCATTTGTTAACATTGAGGAGGCAGGGTTCATGACCTATACTGCAGGCAGTCAGCAGGGGGAGCTCTTCATGTTTTGGCTTCACAGTCAGTGAACACTTATGGAGTCCAGGTAAATATTTGTCTAACCACAGGTGTTTTTAATTCTCATGATTCCTGCAGAAAGAGAGAAACAGTTAATCGGTCGTGTTGTGTTTGAGTTCCCTCAGATCATAAGATAAGAAGCCGTCACTTCACTGTCTGTGGGAACTGTGAGTGCCGTGTGTGGGATCTGCTGACTGAAACACTCACACCTGTTATCTGCTCCGGACATCTCTGCTGCTGACTCGTCCTGCTCTGAAAACTGCTGAGTCTCTGAAACGCACAGCCTGAGAGGAGATCCATGACTCAGCAGAACCTCAGATCACAGAGAGACTGTTTGTTTAATTTGTTTGTTTGTTGGTTTGTGAAGTGGCTGATGTCATCACCCCTCTGTCAGGTGGAACCCGGAGGATGGAAAGTTTCTCGACACCAGAGACACTACAACCAAATATTTTCAACTCACCCTGACCCTGACTAAACGGTGACATCATCAGCTCACCTGCAGCCTGAGCAGGACCATTACAATTTGGATTAAAGAATCACTCTGTAATTTCTCTACATAATCTGGGATTGTGAATTATTTCAAAGAACAACCTCAGACCCCTATCATCATCATTCTATGGTACACTGAATATTCTGATTATATGTTATTAACAGTACAGAGATGTGAACAGGCTACATCTGACCTTTAGAAGGAACAGTGTACCATGAAAAACTTACCTGGAACAGCTGTTCCTTTAGCTCATCTCCTCAGTTATACAGAGTGGTTAATCATAAATACTTTAATCCTAATCCATGTTTTATATTAGCTCTGAATACACTCAGCTAAAAAGGGGTTTTAACTAAGATTTTTTTAAAAGACATAGACAGAGCAAAGCTAACATGGCGTTAGCCTGTTTACAAAGCTTAGATTCTACTCTTAGAAGGGAACACTGACCAGATAGACAATGTTAGCCTGTTGGAGAAGCTAACATCACCAGTGCCTGTTTGAGAAGCATATGATGATGCGAGCCTGATTAAAAGGTAACATTGATTTTAGGATGCTACAGAGGCTAACATAAATGGTAGCTCTATTGATGACATGGATTTTGATACATTTCAGAAGCTGTTTGGAAGCTAACAATCCCATTCACTTGTTTTAGAAGTTAACCACTGCTGTTAGCATGGTGCAGTAGCTAATACTGATGTTAGCCTTTTAAAAGCTAATCTTGATGTAAGCTTGTTTGAAAACATTAGTGTTAGCCTGTCTGAGAAGCTAACATTACCGTCAGTCAGTTTGAGAAGCTTATTGATGTTAGCCTGTTTCAGGAGCTTAATTTTAGCAAGTTGGATGGCTAACATAATTGTTATCCTGTCAAATAGCAAACACTGATGGTTAGCCTATAAACAATTAGTCTAAGAAGCTAACAGTAATTTAGCATGTGGAAAGGCTAATATTAAGGTCAGTCTGTTAAACAAGCTCACATCAATGTTACTGTTTTATAAATAAAGCAGCATTAATAATAATAATAATAATAATAATAATAATAATAGTAGTAATAATAATAATAATATAATAATAATACCCTTTATTGTATAGTACTTTTCAAGACAAGTAACAAAGTGCTTCACAAAAATAATAAAAACACAATTAAAGCAGAGAAGCAATAAAAGCAAACAGACATTAAAA